>NW_023330769.1:70845-143893 GCF_011100685.1 Canis lupus familiaris | reverse complement strand
TTTAGGTTGGCCGCACCTGGACCTGGTAACTGTGGTTCTACCTGGGCACATCGGGACGTGGTTACTCTATTCCCAGTGGGACTGACCTGATCGTGGTAACTCTGGTCCTGACTTTCGCTCTTCTGTGCCATGTGACTCTGGCTCCCCTGGACCTCACTGTAAGTGGTGACTCTGATCCTAAGCATGGCCTCACCTGACCTGGTGACTGTGGTTTCCATCGGTACCTCACCTGGTCCTCATGTCTCTGGTCCCAACTGGGACTCACCAGGACCTTGTATCTGGTACACACCTGAGTAGCATCAGGATATGGTTACACTGTTCACTAACAGTGACGGCCGGACCTATTAACTCTCGTCTTCACCTGGTCCACACTTGGACATGGTGACACTGGTTCCCACCAGGGTCTCACCTGGACATGGTGACTCAGATCCCCACCTGGTCCTCACCTGTAACTTGTAATTCTCGTTCCCACATGGACATCATGTGGACCTGGTGGCTGCAGTGTTTCTAGCTTCTCATGTACCTCGTGACTCTGGTCCCCACCAGGGCCTCACCGGGACTTGGTGTGTGGTTGCCACCTGCCTCACCAGGACCTGGTGATTCTGGTGTCCACCTGAGACTACCCTGGATCTGGTGACTGTGGTCCCCACCTGGGCTTCACCTGAATTTGGGGACTCCGGTCCCCATCTGGGCCTCACCTGGCCCTGTTGACCATGGTCCTCAACTGGGCAAAATTGGGACCGGTGACTGTGTTCCACAACTGGACCTCACCTGGACAAGGTGACTCTGGTCCCCCTCTGGGTCTCACTGTGCCCTAGTGACTGTGAACCCCACTTTGGCCTGACTTGGACCTGCTGACCCTGGTTGCCACCTGCGCCTGACCTCGAACTGTTGACTCTGGTTCTCTCAAGGGCCTCCCCTGTACCTGGTGATCCTGGTCCCCAATTGGGCCTCAACTGGACGTGGTGACTCTTGTCACCACCGGGGACTCACCTGGACATGATTACTGTGTTCCACACCTGGGCCTCAGGTAGACCTGTTGACCATGGTCCCCAAGCCGGCCTCACGTGGACCTTTTGGCTCTGATCCCCGCCGGGGGCTCACGTGTATCTGGTAACTCTGATCCTCACCTGGGTCTAATCAGGACCTAGTGACTCTGGTCCCCACCTGGGCTTCACCTGGATCTGGTGACTCTGGTCCCCACCTGGACTTCACCTGGATCTGGTGACTCTGGTCCCCACCTGGACCTCTCCTGGACCTGGTGACTCTCTTTCCAACATGGACCTCACCTGGATCTGGTGACTCTGGTCCTCAGTTTGGCCTCACCTGGACCTGGTGTCTCTCGTCCCCACTTTGACCTAACTCAGAACTGCTGAATCTTGCCCCACCTAGGCCGCACCAGACCTGGTGACTCTTGTCCCGAACTATGCCTCAATTCGACCTGATGCATCTGGTCCTGACGTGGGGCTCACATGGACCTGTTACTCAGCTGGATAGAGTGGCTCTGGTTCCCACAAGGGGCACACCTGATACTGGTGATTGTGGTCTTATTCTATGCCTCACCAGGACCTAGTGATTCTGTTCCCCATCTGGGCCTGCATGGCCCTAGTGACTCTGGTCCTCACCCAGGCATCATTGGGACCTGGATACTCTATGCCACACCTGGGCCTACCTTTGACCAGGGACCTCTGGTCCCATTCTGGGCCTCAAACTAAACTGGTTACTCTGGTTCCCCTCTGGGCCTCACCCTTACCTGGTGACTCTGGTCACCCCTTGGGCTTCACTTGGGCCTGGTGAATCTGGTCCTTAGCTGGTCCGCATCTGGATCTGGTGACTGGTGGCCACCTGGGCCTGACCTGGACTTGGTGAATCCTGTTGCCACCTGCGCCTCACCTGGACCTTCTGACTGTGGTCACAACTGGACCTCACCCTGATCTGTTGGCTCTGGTTCCCATATGGGGCTCTCCTGGACCTGGTTCCTGTGGTCTCCTTCTGGCCTCACCTGGAACACAATGACTCTGATCCATATTTGGTCCTCTCCTGGACCTGTTGACTCTGGTCCTTACCTGGGCATCATTGGGACCTGGATACTCTCTATATACCTGGGCCTCACCTGGACCTGGTGACTGTGGTCCCACCTGGGCCTCACCTGGACGAGGTGACTGGTTCCCACAGGGACCTCACCTGGACCTGGTGACTCAGGTCCTCATATGGGCATCACGGGACCAGGGTTCTCAGTTCCACATCGGGGTCTCATCTGGACCTAGTGATTCTCGTCCCCTCTGGGCCTCACCCTGACGTGGTGACTCTGGTCCCCACCTGGATATCACCAGAACCGGTGACACTGGTCCCCCTCTGGGACTCACCCGAGAGGGGACACTGGTCCTCAACTGGGCCTCAACAGGACCTGGTGAATCTACTCCTCACTAAGGCCTCGTCTGGACCTTGTGACTCTTTTCCCACCTGGCATCAATGGGACATGGTTACTCTTCCACAACTGGGCCTCCATGGACCTGATAACTTTGCTCCACACTTTGGCCTCAACTAGTCCTGATGACTCTGGTCCCCCGACCTAGGCCTCACCTGGACCTGGTGACTGTGGTCCCACCTGGGCCTCACCTGGACCTGGTGACTGTGGTCCCCACCTGGGTCTCACCTGGACCTGGTGACTCTCGTTCCCACATGAACCACACCAGGATCTGGTGACTGTGTGTTTTTGTAGAATCATTTTTAACTGGTGACTCCAGTCCCCACTAGGTCCTCACGTGGATGGTGACTTGGCCTGCAGGTTGGCCTCACATGGACCTGGTAGTGGGGATGCCACCTGGGCCTCACCCATAATTGGTGACTCAGGTCCCCATGTGGGCCTCTTCTACCTGGTGAATCTGGTCCTTACCTGGTCCTCCCCAGACCCGGGGACTCTGGTCACCACCTGGGCTCACCTGGACCTGGTGAATCTGGTCCCCATTGGCCTCACCTCAGTCCTGGTGACTTTGTTCCCCACCTGACCTGATTGCTGTGGACTCTTTCATGGCCTCACCTGGACTGGTGACTCTGATCCTATCTGCGTGTCACCCAGACCTGGTGATTCTGGTCCTCACCTGGGCATCATGGTACCTGGTGACTCTGTTCCACACCTGAGCCTCACCTGGACATGAGGACTCTGGAACCTCTCTGGGCCTCACTGACCTGGTGACTCTGGTCCCATCTGGATGTCACTGGCCAGGGTCTGGTACTCTAGGCCTCAACCAGATATGGTGACTCTGGTCCTCAACTGGGCCTCACCTGGATCTAGTGAATATGCTCCATCTGGGCCTCATTTGGACCTGGTGACTCTGGCCCTACCTGGGCATCATTGGGACCTGGATACTCTATTATATACCTGGGCCTCACCTGGACCTGGTGACTGTGGTCCCACCTGGTCTCACCTGACTGAAGGTGACTGTTTCCCACAGGGACATCACCTGGACCTGGTGACTCAGGTCCTCATATGGGCAGCATTCACCTGGTTCTCGTTCCACATCGGGGCTTCACCTGTTCCTAGTGATTTCCGTCCCGCTCTGGGCCTCACCTCGATCTGGTGACTCTGGTCCTCAGTTTGGCCTCACTGGACCTGGTGTCTCTCGTCCCCATTTTGACCTAACTCAGAACTGCTGAATCTTGCCCCACCTAGGCCGCACCCAAACTTGGTGACTCTTGTCCCCAGCTATGCCTCAATTCGACCTGATAATCTGGTCCTCAATGGGGCCTCACATGGACCTGGGACTCAGCTGGATAGAGTGGCTCTGGATCCAACAAGGCGCTCACCTGATACTGGTTATTGTGGTCTTATTATATGCCTCACAGGACCTAGTGATTCTGTTCCCCATCTGGGTCTGCATGGCCCTAGTGACTCTGGTCCACCCAGGCATCATTGGGACCTGGATACTCTATTCCACAATTGGGCCTTACTTTGACCAGGGACCTTGGTCCCATTCTGGCCTCAAACTAAACTGGTTACTCTCGTACCCCCTCTGGGACTCACCCTTACCTGGTGACTCTGATCACCTTGGGATTCACTTGGGCCTGGTGAATCTGGTCCTTAGCTGGTCCGCACCTGGATCTGGAGACTGGGCGCCACCTGGGCCTCACCTGGACTTGGTGAATCCTGTTGCCACCTGCGCCTCACCTGGACTTTGACTCTGGTCGCACCTGGACCTCACCTGGATCGTGGCTCTGGTTCCCATATGGGGCTTCTGGACCTGGTCCTGTGGTCTCCATCTGGCCTCCCTGGAACACAATGACTCTGATCCAATTATGGTCCTCTCCTGGACCTGTTGACTCTGGTCCTTACCTGGGCATCATTGGGACCTGGATACTCTCTATATACCTGGGCCTCACCTGGACCTGGTGACTGTGGTCCCACCTAGGCCTCTCCTGGACGAGGTGACTGGTTCCCACAGGGACCTCACCTGGACCTGGTGACTCAGTCCTCTATGGCATCATGGGACCAGGGTTTCTCAGTTCCACATCGGGGTCTCATCTGTACCTAGTGATTCTCGTCCCTCTGTGCCTCACCCTGATGTGTGACTCTAATCCCCCCCGGATCACCAGAACCGGGTGACACTGGTCACCCTCTGGGATCACCCGGAGCTGGGGACACTGGTCCTCAACTGGGCCTCACAGGACCTGGTGAATCTACTCCTCACTAAGGCCTCGTTGGACCTTGTGACTCTTTCTCACCTGGTATCAATGGGACATGGTTCTGTTCCCCACCTGGGCCTCACCTGGACATGATAACTTTGCTCCACACTTTGGCCTCAACTGGTCCTGATGACTCTGGTCCCCCACCTAGGCCTCAATCTGGACCTGGTGACTGTGGTCCCCACCTGGGTCTCACCTGGACCTGGTGACTCTCGTTCCCACATGAACCACACCAGGTCCTGGTGACTGTGTTGTTCTTGTAGAATCACTTTTAACTGGTGACTCCAGTCCCCACTAGGTCCTCACGTGAATCGGGTGACTTGGCCTGCAGGTTGGCCTCACATGGACCTGGTTAGTGGGGATGCCACGGGGTCTCACCCATACTTGGTGACTCACGTCTCCACCTGTGCCTCTTGGACCTGGTGAATCTGGTCCTTACCTTCTCCTCTCCCAGACCCGGGGACTCTGGTCACCACGTAGGCCTCACCTGGACCTGGTGATTCCGGTCCCCATCTGGGCCTCACTCAGTCCTGGTGACTTTGTTCCCCACCTTGACCTGATTGCTGTGGACTCTTTCATGGCCTCACCTGGACCTGTGTGACTCTGATCCTATCTGCTTGTCACCCAGACCTGGTGACTCTGGTCCACACCTGGGCATAATTGGTACCTGGGACTCTGTTCCACACCTGAGCCTCACCTGGACATGAGGCTCTGGACTCTCGACACTCTGGGCCTAACCCTGACCTGGTGACTCTGGTTCATCTGGATGTCACCTGGACCAGGTGATTCTGGTACCCCTCTCGGCCTCAACCAGTTCTGGTGACTCTGGTCAGCAACTGGGCCTCACCTGGACCTATTGAATATGCTCCATCTGGGCCTCATTTGGACCTGGTGACTGGTCCCTACCTGGGCATCATCAGGACATGGATCACTGCATGGCCTGCAGGTTGGCCTAACCTGGACCTGAGAACTCTAGTCCATACCTCGGCATCATCGGGACATGGTTCCTCTGCATGGCCTGCAGGTTGGCCTCACATGGACCTGGTAACTCTGGTTCCTACCTGGGCATCATCGGGACATGTTCCACTGCATGGCCTGCAGGTTGGCCTCACTGGACCTGAGAACTCTAGTCCCTACCTCGGCATCATCGGGACATGGTTCCTCTGCATGGCCTGGAGGTTGGCTTCACATGGACCTGGTGAGAGGGGTTGTCACTTGGGCCTCACACATGCCTGGTGACACAGGTCCCCACATGGGCCTCACTTGGACCTGCTGAATCTGGTCCTTACCTGGTCCTTCCCCGGAACCCGTAACTCTGTTCACCACCTGGGAATAACCTGGACCTGGTGAATCTGGTCCCCATCTGGGCCTCACCCAGTCCTCGGGACTTTGTTCACCACCAGGACCTGATTGCTGTGGACTCTTTCTTGGCCTCACCTGGACTGGTGACTCTGATCCTATCTGCGGGTCACCCAGACCTGTGTCTCTAGTCCTCACCTGGGCATCATTGGTACCTGTGACTCTGTTCCACACCTGAGCCTCACCTGGACATGAGGCTCTGGACTCTCGAAACACTCTGGGCCTAACTCTGACCTGGTGACTCTGGTTCTACCTGGGCATCATCGGGACATGGTTACTCTATTCCACACTGGGACTGACCTGATCCTGGTAACTCTGGTCCTGAGTTTGACCTCTTCTGTCCAGGTGACTCTGGCTCTACCTGGGCCTCATCTGTAACTGGTGACTCTGATCCTAAGCATGGCCTCACCTGACCTGGTGACTGAGGTTCCCATCAGGACCTCACCTGGACCTCATGTCTCTGGTCCCACCTGGGCCTCACCAGGACATGGTGTCTCTGGTACCCACCTGGGCAAGCATCAGGATATGGTTACACTGTTCACTAACAGTGACCCAGCCGGACCTATTAACTCTGGTCTTCACCTGGGACACACCTGGACGTGGTGAGTCGGAGAGCCACCTGGTCCTCACCTGTAACTGGTGATTATCGTTCCCACATGGACATCATGTGGACCTGGTGGCTGCAGTGTTTCTAGCTTCTCATGTACCTCGTGACTCTGGTCCCCACTAGGGCCTCACCGGGACCTGGTGAGTGTGGTTGCCCACCTGCAGCACACCTGGAATCGTTGATTCTGTTCTGCACCTGAGACTACCCTGGATCTGGTGACTGTGGTCCCCACCAGGGCTTCACCCAGATTTGGGGACTCCGGTCCCCATCCGGGCCTCACCTGGCCCTGTTGACCATGGTCCTCTACTGGGCAAAATTGGGACCCGGTGACTGTTTTCCACACTTGGACCTCGCCTGGACCACATGACTCTGCGTCCCCCCTCTGGGTCTCACCGTCCCCTCGTGACTTTGAACCCAACTTTGGCCTGACTTGGGCTGCTGACCCTGGTTGCCACCTGCGCCTGACCTCGAAATGTTGACTCTGGTGCTTTCAAGGGCCTCCCCTGTACCTGGTGATCCTGGTCCCCCACCTGGGCCTCACGTGACGTGGTGTCTAGGCACCACCGCGGACTCACCTGGACCTGCTTACTGTGTTCCACACCTGGGCCTTCAAGTAGACCTGTTGACCATGGTCCCCAAGACGGCCTCACATGGACCTGTTGCCTCTGATCCCCACCGGGGGCCCTCACGTGTACCTGGTACTCTGGTCCTCACCTGGGCTCATCTGGACCTAGTGACTCTGGTTCCCACCTGGGCTTCACCTGGATCTGGTGGCTCTGGTCCCCACCTAGACCTCTCCTGGAACTGGTGACTCTCTTTCCAACATGGACTTCACTTGGTATGGTGACTCTGATTCTCAGTTTGGCCTCACCTGGACATGGTGTTCTCTCGTCCCCACTTTGACCTAACTCAGAACTGCTGCATCTTGCCCCACCTAGGGGCGCACCCAGACCTGGTGACTCTTGTCCCCAGCTATGCCTCAATTCGACCTGAGGAATCTGGTCCACAAGTGTGCCTCATATGTTCCTGGGACACAGCTGGATACTGTGGCTCTGGTTCCCACAAGGGGCTCACCTGTTACTGGTGACTTATTCACCAGTGGTCTTATTCTATGCCTCACCAGGACCTAGTGATTCTGTTCCGCATCGGGGCCTGCATGGCCCTAGTGACTCTGGTCCTCACCCAGGCATCATTGGGACCTGGATACTCTATTCCACACCTGGGCCTCACTTTGACCAGGGACCTCTGGTCCCATTCTGGGCCTCAAACTAAACTGGTTACTCTGCTTCCCCCTCTGGCCTCACCCTTACCTGGTGACTCTGGTCACCCCCTGGGCTTCACTTGGGCCTGGTGAATCTGGTCCCTACCTGGGCATCATAGGGATATGGTTCCACTGCATGGCCTGCAGGTTGGCCTCACCTGGACCTTGTAACTCTGGTCCCTACCTGGGCATCATCGGGACATGGTTCCACACAAGGCCTGAAGGTTGGCATCACCTGGACCTGGTAACTCTAGTCCCTACCTGGGCATCATGGGGACATGATTCCTCTGCATGGCCTGCAGGTTGGCATCACCTGGACCTTGTGAGTGGGGTTGTCTCCTGTGCCTCTCCCATGCCTGGTGACACAGGTCCCCACGTGGGCCTCACTTGGACCGGGTGAATCTGGTCCTTACCTTGTTCTCACCCGGAACTCGTAACTCTGGACACCACCTGGGAATCACCTGGACCCTGGTGAATCTGGTCCCCATCTGGGCGTCATCCAGTCCTGGTGACATTGTTCCCCACCTGGACCTGATTGCTGTGGACTCTTTCTTGGCCTCACCTTTAACTGGTGACTCTGATCGTATCTGCGCGTCACCCAGATCTGGTTACCCTGGTCCTCACCTGGACATGATTGGTACCTGGTGACTCTGTTCCACACCTGAGCCTCACCTGGACATGATGACTCTGGATCCTCTCTGGACCTCACCCTAAACTGGTGACTCTGGTCTCCATCTCAATGCCACTTGGACCAGGTGATTCTGGTACCCCTCTAAGCCTCAACAAGATCTGGTGACTCTGGTCCTCAACTGGGCCTCACCTGGACCTAGTGAATATGCTCCATCTGGGCCTCATTGGACCCGGTGACTGTAGTCCCTACCTGGGCTTCATCGGAACATGGTTCCACTGCATGGCCTGCGGGTTGACTTCACCTGGACCTGGTAACTCCAGTCCCTACATGGGCATCATCGGGACATGGTTCCTCTGCATGGCGTTCAGGATTTCCTCACCTGGAACTGGGGAGTGGGTTTGTTCCTGGGCCTCACCCATACCTGGTGACTCAGGTACCCAAGAGGCCTCACTTGGACCTGGTGAATCTGGTCCTTACCTGGTCCTCAACCGGAACTTGTAACTCTGGTCACCACCTGGGAATCACCTGGACCTTTTGAATCTGAATCCCATCTGGGCCTCATCCAGTCCTGGTGACTTTGTTCCCCACCTGGACCTGATTGCTGTGGACTCCTTCTTGGCCTCACCTGAAACTGGTGACTCTGATCCTAACTGGGCCTCACCGAGATCTGGTGACTCTGGTCCTCACCTGTGGACCTTTATGACCTGGATACTCTGTTCCACAACTGAGCCTCACCTGGACATGATGACTCTGGAACCTTTCTGTTCCTCACCCTGACATGGTGACTCTGGTCACCATCTGAATGTCACCTAGACCAGGTGAATCTGGTACCCCTCTAGGCCTCAACTTGACCTGGTGACTCTGGTCCTCAACTGGGCCTCTCCGGGACCTAGTGAACATGCTCCCCACCTGCGCCTCATCTGGACTGGTGACTCTGTTTTCTACCTGGGCATCATCGTGACATGGTTACTCTATTCAACACTGGGACTGACCTGATCCTGGTAACTCTGGTCCTGACTTTGGCCTCTTCTGTACCAGGTGACTCTGGCTCCACCTGGGCCTCACCTGTAACGAGTGACTCTGATCCTAAGCATGGCCTCACCTGACCTGGTGACTGTGGTTCCCATCGGGACCTCATCTGGACCTCATGTTTCTGGTCCCACTTGGGCCTCACCAAGACCTGGTGTCTCTGCTTCCCACCTGGGTAGCATCAGGATATGGTTACACTGTTCATTAACAGTGACCCAGCCGGACCTATTAACTCTGGTCTTCACCTGGGCCACACCTGGACATGGTGACACTGTTTCCCACCTGGGTCTCACCTGGATATGGTGAGACGGATCCCCACCTGGTCCTCACCTGTAACTAGTGATTCTCGTTCCCACATGGAGATCATGTGGACATTTTGGCCGCAGTGTTTCTAGAATCTTTTTTTTTAAATTTTTATTGATTTATGATAGTCACAGAGAGAGAGAGAGGCAGAGACACAGGCAGAGGGAGAAGCAGGCTCCATGCACCGGGAGCCCGATGTGGGATTCGATCCCGGGTCTCCAGGATCGCGCCCTGGGCCAAAGGCAGGCGCAAACCGCTGCGCCACCCAGGGATCCTATCTGTTTCTAGCTCATCATGTACCTCGTGACTCTGGTCCCCACCAGTGCCTCACCGGGACCTGGTGAGTGTGGTTGCCACCTGCACCACACCTGGACCTGGTGATTCTGGTCTGCACCTGAGACTACCCTGGATCTGGTGACTGTGGTCCCCACCTCGGCTTCACATGGACTTGGTGAATCCTGTTGCCACCTGCGCCTCACCGGGACCTTGTCACTCTTTTCCCACCTGGCATCAATGGGACATGGTTAATCTGTTTCCCCCTTGGGCCTCTCTGGACATGATAACTTTGCTCCATACTTTGGCCTCAACTGGTCCTTATGACTCTGGTCCCCCCACCTAGGACTCAATCTGGACCTGGTGACTGTGGTCCCCACCTGGTTCTCACCTAGACGTGGTGTCTCTCGTTCCCACATGAACCACACCTGGACATGGTGACTGTGGTATTTTTGTAGCCGCACATTTACCTGGTGACTCCGGTCCCCACGAGGGCCTCACATGGATCTGGTGACTCTTGCCTGAAGGTTGTCCTCACCTGGACCTGGTGAGTGGGGTTGCCAACCCATAACTGGTGACTCAGTTCCCCACGTGGGCCTCTTGGACCTGTTAATCTGGTCGTTACCTGGTCCTCTCCCAGATCCGGGTACTCTGGTCCCCAACTGGGCCTCATCTGGACCTGTGAATCTGGTCCCCATCTGGGCCTCACCCAGTCCTGGTGACTTTGTTCCCCACCTGGACCTGATTCCTTTGGACACTTTCTTGGCCTCACCGGGAACTGGTGACTCTGATCATATCTGCGCGTCACCCAGACATGGTGACCCATGGTCCTCACCTGGGCATCAATTGGTACCTGGTGACTCTGTTCCACACCAGAGCCTCACCTGGACATGATGACTCTGGAACCCCTCTGGGCCTCACCCTGACCTGGTGATTCTGGTCCCCATCTGGATGTCACCTGGACCAAGTGCTTCTGGTACCCCTCTAGGCCTCAACCAGATCTGGTGACTCTGGTTCTCAACTGGGCCTCACCTGGAACCTAGTGAATATGCTCCATCTGGGCCAAATTTGCACCTGGTGACTCTGGTCAACTACCTGGGCATCATCGGGACATGGTTCCACTGCATGACTTGCAGGTTGGCCTCACCTGGACCTGGTAACTCTTGGTCCCTACCTGGGCATCATCGGGACATCGTTCCAACACATGGCCTGCAGGTTGGCCTCACCTGGACCCGGTAAACTCTAGTTCATACCTGGGCATCATCGGGACATGGTTCCTCTGCATGGCCTGCAGGTTGGACTCACCTGGACCTGGTGAGTGGCGTTGCCACCTTGGCCTCACCCATGCCTGGTGAACACAGGTCCCCACGTGGGGCCTCACTTGGACCTGGTGAATCTGGTCCTTACCTGGTCCTCACCCGAAACTCCTAACTCGGGTAACCACCTGGGAATCACCTGAACCAGGTTAATTTGGTCCCCATCTGGTCCACATCCAGTCCTGGTGAATTTGTCACCCCCACCTGGACCTGATTGCTGTGGACTCCTTCTTGGCCTCACCTGGAACTGGTGACTCTGATCCTAAGTGGGCCTCGCCCAGATCTGGTGACTCTGGTCCTCTCCTATGGAACATTATGACCTGGATACTCTGTTCCACACCTGAGCCTCACCTGGACATGATGACTCTGGATCCCCTCAGGGCCTCACCATGACATGATGACTCTGGTCCCCATCCCGATGTCACCTAGACCAGGTGAATCTGGTATCCTCTAGGCCTCAACTTGACCTGGTGACCCTGGTCCTCAACTGGGGCTCACGGGGACCTAGTGAACATGCTCCCCACCTGCGCCTCATCTGGACTTGGTGACTCTGGTTTTACTTGGGCATCATCGGGACAAGGTTACTCTATTCCCCACCGGGACTGACCTGATCCTGGTAACATCTGGTCCTGACTTTGGCCTCTTCTGTACCAGGTGACTCTGGCTCCACCTGGGCCTCACCTGTAACTGGTGACTCTGATCCTAAGCATGGCCTCACCTGACCTGGTGACTGTGGTTCCCATCTGGACCTCACCCGGACCTCATATCTCTGGTCCCACCTGGGCCTCACCAGGACCTGTGGCTCTGGTACCCACCTGGGTAGCATTAGGATATGGTTACACTGTTCACTAACAGTGACCCAGCCGGAACTATTAACTCTGGTCTTCACCTGGGCCACACCTGGACATGGTGACACTGGTTCCCACCTGGGTTTCACCTTGAAATGGTGAGTGGGATCCCCACCTGGTCCTCACCTGTAACTGGTGATTCTCGTTCCCACATGGACATCATGTGGACCTGGTGGCTGCAGTGTTTCTAGCTTCTCATGTACCTCGTGACTCCGGTCCCCACCAGGGACTCACAGGGACCTGGTGAGTGTTGGTGCCACCTACACCTCACCTGGACCTGGTGATTCTTGTCTGCACCTGAGACTACCCTGGATCTGGTGACTGGTCCCACCTGGGCTTCACCTGGAAATGGGGATTCCGGTCCCCATCTGGGCCTCACCTGGCCCTGTTGTCCATGGTCCTCACCTGGGCAAAATTGGGACCCGGTGACTGTGTTCCACAACTGGACCTCACCTGGACCACATGACTCTGGTCCCCCTCTGGGTCTCAACCATCCCTATGACTGTCAACCCCACTTTGGCCTGACTTGGACCTCCTGACACTTGTTGCCACCTGCGCCTGACCTCGAAACTGTTGACTCTCGTTCTTTCAAGGTCCTCCCCTGTACCTGGTGATCCTGGTCCCCACCAGGGCCTCACCTGGACGTGGTGACACTTGTCACCACGGAGGACTCACCTGGACCTGCTTACTATGTTCCAGTCCTGGGCCTCAAGTAGACCTGTTGACCATGGTCCCCAAGCCGGCCTCACATGGACCTGATGCCTCTGATACCCCACCAAGGCCTCACGTGTACCTGGTAACTCTGCTCCTCACATGGGCCTCAACTGGACCTAGTGACTCTGGTCCCCACCTGGGCTTCACCTGGATCTGGTGACTCTGGTCCACACCTGGACCTCGTCCTGGACCTGGTGACTCTCTTTCCAACATGGACCTCACCTGGACCTGGTGTCTCTCGTCCCCATTTTGACCTAACTCAGAACTGCTGAATCTTGCCCCACCTAGGCCGCACCCACAACTGGTGATTTTGTCCCCAGCTATGCCTCAATTCGACCTGATGAATCTGGTCCTCACGTGGGCCTCACATGGACCTCCGACTCAGCTGGAGAGAGTGGCTCTGGTTCCCACAAGGGGCTCACCTGATACTGCTGACTGGGGTGTGTTTCTATGCCTCAACAGGACCTAGTGGATTCTGTTCCCCATCTGGGCCTGCATGGCCCTAGTGACTCTGGTCCTCACCCAGGCATCACAGGGACCTGGATACTCTATACCCCACAAGAGCTTCACTTTGACCAGGGACCTAGGTCCCATTCTGGGGCCTCAAACTAAATGGTTACTCTGGTTCCCTCTCTGGGCCTCACCCTTACCTGGTGACTCTGGTCACCCCTTGGTGTTCACTTGGGCCTGGTGATTCTGGTCCTTAGCTGGTCCGCACCTGGATGTCGTGACTGGTCGCCACCCGGGCTTCACCTGGACTTGGTGAATCCTGTTGCCACGTGCACCTCACCTGGACCTTGTGACTGTGTCCTCACGTGGACCTCACCTGGATCTGGTGGCTCTGGTTCCCATATGGGGCTCTCCTGGACCTGGTTCCTGTGGTCTCCATCTGGCCTCACCTGGAACACAATGACTCTGATCCATATTTGGGCCTCTCCTGGACCTGTTGACTCTGGTCCTTATCTGGGCATCATTGGGACCTGGATACTCTCTTATATACCTGGGCCTCACCTGGACCTGATGACTGTGGTCTCACCTGTGCCTCACCTGGGCGAGGTGACTGGTTCCCACAGGGACCCTCAACTGGACCCGGTGACTCACGTCCTCATATGGGCATCATGGGACCTGGTTTCTCAGTTCCACATCGGGCCTCACCTAGACCTAGTGATTCTCGTCCCCCTCTGGGCCTCTTCCTGACATGCTGACTCTGGTTCCCACCTGGATATCACCAGAACCGGGGGACTCTGGTCCCCCTCTGGGACTCACCCGGAGTTGGGGACACTTGTCCTCAGCTGGGCCTCAACAGGACCTGGTGAATCTACTCCTCACTTAGACCTCGACTGACCTTGTGACTCTTTTCCCACCTGGAATCAATGGGACATGGTTACTGTGTTCCCCACATGGGCCTCACCTGGACATGATAACTTTGCTCCACATTTGGGCTCAACTGGTCCTGATGACTCTGGTCCCCCAACCTAGGCCTCAATCTGGACCTGGTGACTGTGGTCCCCCCCTGGGTCTCACCTGGACCTGGTGACTCTCGTTCCCACATGAACCAAACCTGGACCTGGTGACTGTGGTGTTCTTGTAGACTCACATTTACCTGGTGCCTCGTGTCCCCACTAGGACCTCAACTGGATCTGTTGACTCTGGCCTGCAGGTTCACCTCACTTGGACCTGGTGAGTGGGGGTTGCCAACAGGGCCTCACCGAAACCTGATGACTCAGGTCCCCACGTGGGCCTCTTGGACCTGTTAATCTGGTGCTTACCTGGTCCTCTCCCAGACCCGGGTACTCTGGTCCCCAACTGGGCCTCACCTGGACCTGGTGATTGTGGTCCCCATTGGGCCTCACCCAGTCCTGGTGACTTTGTTCCCCACCTGGACCTGATTGGTGTGGACTCCTTCTTGGCCTCACCTGGAACCGGTGTCTCTGATCCTATCTGCGCCTCACCCAGACCTGTTGACTCTGGTCTTCACCTGGGCATCATTGGTACCTGGTGACTCTGTTCTGCACCTGAGCCTCACCTGGACATGATGACTCTGGAACCTCACTGGGCCTCACCCTGACCTGGTGATTCTGGTCCCCATCTGGATGTCACCTGGACCAGGTGATTCTGGTACCCCTCTAGGCCTCAACGAGATCTGGTGACTCTGGTCCTCAACTGGTCCTCACCTGGACCTAGTGAATATGCTCCATCTGGGCCTCATTTGGACCTGGTGACTCTGGTCCCTACCTGGGCATCATCGGGACATGGTTCCACTGCATGGCCTGCAGGTTGGCGTCACCTGGACCTGGTAAATCTGGTCCCGACCTGGGCATCAACGGGACATGGTTTCTCTGCATGGCATGCAGGTTGGCCTCACCTGGACCCGGTAAGTCTATTCCCTACATGGGCATCATTGGGACATGGTTCCTCTGCATGGCCTGCATGTTGGCTTCACCTGGACCTTGTTAGTGGGGTTTTCACCAGTGCCTCACCCATACCTGTGACACAGGTCCCCACGTGCTCATCACTTGGACCTGGTGAATCTGACCCTTACCTGGTCCTCACCCGGAACTGGTAAGTCTGGTCACCACCTGGGAATCACCTGGGCCTGGTGAATCTGGTCCCCATCTGGGCCTCACCCAGTCCTGGTGACTTTGTTCCCCATCTGGGACTGATTGCTGTGGACTCCTTCTTGGCCTCACCTGGAACTGGTGACTCTGATCCTAACTGGGCCTCACCCAGAACTGGTGACTCTGGTACTCACCTGTGGTCCATTATGACATGGATACTCTGTTCCAACCTGAGCCTCACCTGGATATGATGACTCTGGATCCCCTCTGGGCCTCAGCCTGACATGGTGACACTGGTCCACATCTGGATGTCACCTAGACCAGGTGAAACAGGTACCCCCTCTAGGCCTCAACTTCACCTGGTGACTCTGGTCCTCAACTGGGCCTCACCGGGACCTAGTGAACATGCTCCCCACCTGCGCCTCATCTGGACCTGGTGACTCTGGTCCCTACCTGGGCATCATCGGGACATGGTTGCTTTGCATGGCCTGAAGGTTGCCCTAACCTGGACCTGGTGTGTGGGGTTGCCACCTGGGTCTCACCCATACCTAGTGACTCAGGTCCCAACGTGAGACTCTTGGACCTGGTGAATCTGTTCCTTACCTGTTCCTCTCCCAGATTCGGGGACTCTGGACACCACCTGGGCTCACCTGGACCTGGTGGATCTGGTCCCATCTGGGCCTCACCCAGTCCAGGTGACTTTGTTCCCCACCTGTACCTGATTGCTTTGGACTGTTTTCTTGGCCTCACCTGGAACTGGTGTCCTCTGATCCTATCTGCGCCTCACCCAGACCTGTTGACTCTGGTCCTCACCTTGGAATCATTGGTACCTGGTGACTCTGTTCCACACCTGAGCCTCACCTGCACATGTTGACTCTGGAACCACTCTGGGCCTCACCCTGACCTGAAGACTCTGGTACCCATCTGGATGTCACCAAGACCAGGTGAATCTGGTACCCCTCTGGGTCTCAACTAGACTTGGTGACTCTGGTCCTCAACTGGGCCTCACCGGGACCTAGTGAATATGCTCCCCACCTGCGCCTCATCTGTACCAGGTGACTCTGGCTCCACCTGGGTCTCACCTGTAACTGTTGAATCTGATCCTAAGCATGGACTCACCTCACCTGATGTCTGTGGTGCCCATGGGACCTCACCTGGTCCTCATGTCTCTGGTCTCACCTGGGCCTCACCAGGACTTGGTGTCTCTCATACCCACCTGGGTAGCATCAGGATATGGTTACACTGTTCACTAACAGTGACCCAGCCGGACCTATTAACTCTGGTCTTCACCTGGGCCACACCTGGACATGGTGACACTGGTTCCCACCTGGGTCTCACCTGGACATGGTGAGTCGGATCCCCACAGGGTCCTCACCTCTAACTGGTGATTCTCGTTCCCAAATGGACATCATGTGGACCTGGTGGCTGCAGTGTTTCTAGCTTCTCATGTACCTCGTGACTCTGGTCCCCACGAGGGCCTCACCGGGACCTGGTGAGTGTGGTTGCCACCTGCACCTCACCTGGACCTGGTGATTCTGGTCTGCACCTGAGACTACCCTGGATCTGGTGACTATGGTCCCAATCTGGGCTTCACCTGGATTTGGGCACTCCGATTCCCATCTGGGCCTCACCTGGCCCTGTTGACCATGGTCCTCAACTGGGCAAAATTGGGACCCGGTGACTGTGTTCCACACCTGGACCTCACCTGGACCAGGTTACTCTGGTGCCCCTCTGGGTCTCACCGTGCTCTAGTGACTGTGAACCCCACTTTGGCCTGACTTGGACCTGCTGAACCTGGTTGTCACCTGCGCCTGACCTCGAAATGTTGACTCTGGTTCTTTCAAGGGCCTCCCCTGTACCTGGTGATCCTAGTCCCCAACTGGGCCTTACCTGGACCTGGTGACTCTTTTCACCACCGTGGACTCACTTGGACCTGGTAACAGTGTTCCACACCGGGCCTCAAGTAGAACTCTTGACCATGGTCCCCAAGCCTGCCTCACATGGACCTGTTGCCTCTGATACCTATCGGCGCCTCACGTGTACCTGGTAACTCTGGTCCTCACCTGGGCCTCATCTGGACCTAGTGACTCTGGTCCCCACCTGGGCTTCACCTGGATCTGGTGACTCTGATCCCCACCTGGACTTCACCTGGATCTGGGGACACTGGTCCCAACCTGGACCTCTCCTGGACCTGCTGACTCTCTTTCCATCATGGACCTCACCTGGATCTGGTGACTCTGGTCCTCAGTTTGGCCTCACCTGGACCTGGTGTCTCTCGTCCCCACTTTGACCTAACTCAGAACTGCTGAATCTTGCCCCACCTAGGCCGCACCCAGACCTGGCGACACTTGTCCCCAGCTATGCCTCTATTCAACCTGAAGAATCTTGTCCTCAAGTGGGCCTCACATGGACCTGGGACTCAGATGGATAGAGTGGCTCTGGTTCCCACAAGGGGCTCACCTGATACTGCTGAATGTGGTCTTATTCTATGTCTCACCAGGACCTAGTGATTCGGTTCCCCATCTGGGCCTGCATGGCCCTAGGGACTCTGGTCCTCACCAAGGCAACATTGGGACCTGGATACTCTGTTCCACACCTGGACCTCACTTAGACCAGTGACCTCTGGTCCCATTCTGGGCCTCAAACTAAACTGGTTACTCTGGTTCCACTCTGGGCCTCACCCTTACCTGGTGACTCTGGTCACCCCTTGGGCTTCACTTGGGCCTGGTGAATCTGGTCTTTAGCTGGTCCACACCTGGATCTGGTGACAGGTCGCCACCTGCGCCTCACCTGGGCTTGGTGAATCCTGTTGCCATCTGCGCCTCCCCTGGACCTTGTGAAAGTGGTCCCACCTGGACCTCACCTGGATCTGGTGGCTCTGGTTCCCATATGGGGCTCTACTGGACCTGGTTCCTGTGGTCTCCATCTGGCCTCACCTGGAACAAAATGACTCTGATCCATATTTGGGCCTCTCCTAGACCTGTTTACTCTGTCCTTACCTTGGCATTATTGGGACCTGCATACACACTTATATACCTGGGCCTCACCTGGACCTGGTGACTGTGGTCCCACCTGGCCTCTCCTGGACGAGGTGACTGGTTCCCACAGGGACCTCACCTGTACCTGGTGACCCATGTCCTCATATGGGCATCATGGGTCCTGCTTTCTCAGGTCCACATTGGGGCCTCACCTGGACCTAGTGATTCTCGTCCCCCTCTGGGCCTCATCCTGACGTGGTGACTCTGGTCCCCATCTGGATATCACCAGAACCGGGTGACTCTGTTTCCCCTCTGGGACTCACCCAGAGCTGGGGACAGTGGTCCACAACTGGTCCTCAACAGGACCTGGTGAATCTACTCCTCACTTAGACCTCGTCTTGACCTGTGACTCTTTCCCACCTGACATCAATGGGACATGGTTACTCTGTTCCCAACTGGGCCTCACCTGGATATGATAACTTTGCTCCACACTTTGGCCTCAACTGGTCCTGATGAATCTGGTCCCCCCACGTAGGCCTCAATCTGGACCTGGTAACTGTGGTCCCCACCTGGGTCTCTTGGACCTGGTGACTCTTTTTCCCACATGAACCACACTTGGACCTGGTGACTGTGATGTTCTTGTAGACTCACATTTACCTAGTGACTCTGGTCCCCACTAGGGCCTCACGTGTATCTGGTGACTCTGGCCTGCAGGTTGGCCTCACCTGGACCTGGTGAGTGGGTTGCCACCTGGGACACACCCATACCTGGTGACTCAGGTCCCCACGTGTGCCTCTTTGACCTGGTGAATCTGGTCCTTACCTGGTCCTCTACTAGACCCGGGGACTCCGGTCACCACCTGGGCCTCACCTGGACCTGGTGAGTGAATCTGGTCTCCATCTGGGCCTCACCCAGTCCTGGTGACTTTGTTCCCCACCTGGACCTGATTGCTGTGGACTCTTTCTTGGCCTTACCTGGAAGTGGTGGCTCTGATCCTATCTGCACGTCACCCAAATCTGGTGACTCTGGTCCTCAACTGGGCCTCACCTGGACCTAGTGAATATGCCCCATCTGGGCCTCTTTTGGGCCTGGTGACTCTGTTCCCTACCTGGGCATCATCGGGACATGGATCCACTGCATGGCCTGCAGGTTGGCCTCACCTGGACCTGGTAACTCTGGTCCCTACATGGGCATCATCGGGACATGGTTCCTCTACATGGCCTGCAGGTTGGCCTCACCTGGACCTGGTGAGTGGGGTTGCCACCTGGGACACACCCATACCTGGTGACTCAGGTCCCCACGTGTGCCTCTTTGACCTGGTGAATCTGGTCCTTAACTGGTCCTCTACTAGACCCGGGGACTCCGGTCACCACCTGGGCCTCACCTGGACCTGGTGAGTGAATCTGGTCTCCATCTGGGCCTCACCCAGTCCTGGTGACTTTGTTCCCCACCTGGACCTGATTGCTGTGGACTCTTTCTTGGCCTTACCTGGAAGTGGTGGCTCTGATCCTATCTGCACGTCACCCAGATCTGGTGACTCTGGTCCTCAACTGGGCCTCACCTGGACCTAGTGAATATGCCCCATCTGGGCCTCATTTGGGCCTGGTGACTCTGTTCCCTACCTGGGCATCATCGGGACATGGATCCACTGCATGGCCTGCAGGTTGGCCTCACCTGGACCTGGTAACTCTGGTCCCTACATGGGCATCATCGGGACGTGGTCCTCTACATGGCCTGCAGGTTGGCCCTCACCTGGACCTGGTGAGTGGGGTTGCCACCTGGGCCTCACCCATACCTGGTGACAAAGGTCCCCACGTGGGCCTAGATTGGACCTTGTGAATCTGGTCCTTACCTTATACTCACCCGGAACTGGTAACCCTGGTCACCACCTGGGCCTCACCCTGACTTGGTGATTCTGGACCCATCTGGATTTCACCTAGACCAGGTGAATCTGGACCCCTCTACGCCTCAACTAGAACTGGTGACTCTTGTCCTCAACTTGGCATCAACCGGGACCTAGTGAATATGCTCCCCACCTGCGCCTCATCTGGACCTGGTGACTCTGGTTCTTCCTGGGCATCATCGGGACATGGTTACTCTATTCCCCACTTGGACTGACCTGATCCTGGTAACATCTTGTCCTGACTTTGGTCTCTTCTGTACCAGGTGACTCTGGCTCAACCTGTGCCTCACCTGTAACTGGTGACTCTGATCCTAAGCATGGGTCTCACCTGACCTGCTGACTGCGGTTCCCATCGGGACCTCACCTGAACCTCATGTCTCGGGTCCCTCTTGGGCCTCACCAAGACCTGGTGTCTCTGGTAACCATCTATGTAGCATCATGTTATGGTTACACTGTTCACTATCAGGGACTCTGGTCCCCATCTGGATGTCAACCTGGACCAGGTGATCTGGTACCCCCTCTAGGCCTCAACCAGTTCTGGTGACTCTGGTCCTCAACTGGGCCTCACATGGACCTAGTGAATATGCTCTATCTGGGCCTCATTTGGAACTGGTTACTCTGGACCCTACCTAGGCATCATCTGGACATGGTTCCACTGCATGGCCTGCAGGTTGGCCTCACCTGGACCTGGTGAGTGGGTTTGCTACCTGGGCCTCACCCATACCTGGTGACACAGGTCCCCAGGTGGGCCTCACATGGACCTGGTGAATCTGGTCCTTACCTGGTCCTCATCCGGAACTGGTAACTCTGGTCATCACCTGGGAATCACCTGGACCTTGTGAATCTGTTCCCTATCTGGGCCTCACCCAGTCCTGGTGACTTTGTTCCCCACCTGGACCTGATTGCTGTGGACACTTTCTTGGCCTCACCTGGAACTGGTGACTCTGTTCCTAACTGGGCCTCACCCAGATCTGGTGACTCTGGTCCTCAACTGTGGATCATTAAGACCTGGATACTCTGTTCCACACCTGAGCCTCACCTGGACTTGGATGACTCTGGAACCACTCTGGGCCTCACCCTGAAATGGTGACTCTGGTCTCCATTTGGATGTCACCTAGACCAGGTGAATCTGGTACCCCCTCTAGGACTCAACTAGACCTGGTGACTCTCGTCCTCAACTTGGCCTCACAGGGACCTAGTGAATATGCTCCCCACCTGCGCCTCATCTGGACCTGGTGACTCTGGTTCTTCCTGGGCATCATCCTGAAATGGTTACTCTATTCCCCACTGGGACTGACCTGATCGTGGTAACTCTGGTCTTGACTTTGGCCTCTTCTGTACCAGGTGACTCTGGCTCCACCTGGGCCTCACCTGTAACTGTGACTCTGATCCTAAGCAGTGGCCTCACCTGACCTGGTGACTGTGGTTCCCATCGGGACCTCATCTGGACCTCGTGTCTCTGGGCCCACCTGGGCCTCACCAGGATATGGTGTCTCTGGTACCCACATGGGTAGCACCAGGATATGGTTACACTGTTCACTAACAGTGACCCAGCCGGACCTATTAACTCTGGTCTTCACCTGAGCCACACCTGGACATGTTGACACTGGTTCCCACCTGGGTCTCACCTGGACATGGTGAGTAGCATCCACAACTGGTCCTCCCCTGTAAGTGGTGATTCTCGTTCCCACATGGACATCATGTGGACCTGGTGGCTGCAGTGTTTCTAGCTTCTCATGTACCTCGTGACTCTGGTCCCCACCAGGGCCTCACAGGGACCTGGTCAGTGTGGTTGCCACCTGCACCTCAAGTGGACCTGGTGATTCTGGTCTGCAACCTGAGACCTACCCTGGATTGGTGACTGTGGTCCCCACCTGGGCTTCACCTGCTTTGGGGACTCCGGTCTCCATCTATGCCTCACCTGGCCCTGTTGACCATGGTCCTCAACTGGGCAAAATTGGGACCCGGTGACTGTATTCCACAACTGGACCTCACCTGGACCAGCTGATTCTGGTCTCCCTCGGTCTCACCACGCCCTAGTGACTGTGAACCCAAGTTTGCCCTGACTTGGACCTTGCTGAACTTGGTTGCCACGTGCACCTGACCTCGAACTGTTACTCTGGTATTTCCAAGGGCCTACCCTGTACCTTGGTGATCCTGGTCCCCACCTGGTCTCAACTGGACGTGGTGACTCATGTCACAACCGCGTACGCACCTGGACCTGCTTACTGTGTTCCACATCTGGGCCTCAAGTAGACTTGTTGACCATGGTCCCCAAGCCGGCCTCACATGACCTGTTGCCTCTGATCCCCACCGGGGCCTCACGTGTACCTGGTACTCTGGCCCTCATCTGGGCCTCATCTGGACCTAGTGACTCTGGTCCCCACCTGGGCTTCACCTGGATCTGGTGACTCTGGTCCCCACCTGTACCTCACCTGGATCTGGTGACTCTGGTCCCCACCTGGTCCTCTCTTGGACCTGGTGACTCTCTTTCCAACATGGACCTCACCTGGATCTGGTGACTCTGGTCCTCCGTTTGGCCTCACCTGGACCTGGTGTCTCTCATTCCCACTTGACCTCACTCAGAACTGCTGAATCTTGCCCCACCTAGTCCGCACCCAGACCTGGTGACTCTTGTCCCTAGCTATGCCTCAATTAGACCTGATGAATCTGCTCCTCACGTGGGTCTCACATGAACCTGGGACTCAGCTGGATAGAGTGGCTCTGGTACCCACAATGGGCTCACCTGTTATTGCTGACTGTGGTCTTATTCTATGCCTCACCAGGACCTAGTGATTCTGTTCCCCATCTGGGCCTGCATGGCGCGAGTGACTCTGGTCCTCAACCAGGCATCATTGCGATCTGGATACTCTATTCCACATCTGGGCCTCACTTTGACCAGGGACCTCTGGTCCCAATCTGGGCCCCAAACTGAACTGGTTACTCTGGTTCCCCCTCTGGGCCTCACCCTTACCTGGTGACTCTGGTCACCCATTGGGCTTCACTTGGCCTGGTGAATCTGGTCCTTAGCTGGTCCGCACCTGGATCTGGTGACTGGTCGCCACCCTCGGCCTCACTTGGACTTGGTAAATCCTGTTGCCACCTGCGCCTCACATGGACCTTGTGACTGTGGTCCCACCTGGACCTCACCTGGATCTGGTGGGTCTGGTTCCCATATGGGGCTCTCCTGGACCTGGTTCCTGTGGTCTCCATCTGGCCTCACCTGGAACACAATGACTCTGATCCATATTGGGCCTCTCCTGGACCTGTTGACTCTGGTCCTTACCTGGGCATCACTGGGACCTGGATACTCTCTTATATACCTGGGCCTCACCTGGACCTGTTGACTGTGGTCCCACCTGGGCCTCACCAGGACGAGGTGACTGGTTCCCACAGGGACCTCACCTGGACCTGGTGACTCAGGTCCTCATATGGGCATCATGGGACCTGGTTTCTCAGTTCCACATCGGGGCCTCAAGTGGACATAGTGATTCTCGTCTGACTCTGGGTCTCACCCTGACGTGCTGACTCTGGTCCCCACCTGGATATCACCAGAACCGGGTGACGCTGGTCCCCCTCTGGGACTCACCCGGAGCTGGGGACTCTGGTCCTCAACTGGGCCTAAAGAGGACATGGTTAATCTACTCCTCACTTAGGCCTCGTCTGGACCTTGTGAGTCTTTACCCACCTGGCATCAATGGGACATGGTTACTCTGTTCCCCACATGGGCCTCACCTGGACATGATAACTTTGCTCCACACTTTGGCCTCAACTGGTCCTGATGACTCTGGTCCCCCGACCTAGGCGTCAATCTGGACCTGATTGCTGTGGACTCCTTCTTAGCCTCAACTGGAACTGGTGACTCTGATCCAGATTGAGGATCCCCAATCTGGGCCTCACCTTGCCCTGTCAACCATGGTCTTCAACTGGCAAAATTGGGACCCGGTGACTGTGTTCCACCCCTGGACCTCACCTGGACCAGGTGACTCTGGTCCCCCTCTGGGTCTCAAAGTGCCCTAGTGACTGTGAACCCCACTTTGGCCTGACTGGACCTCTGACCCTGGTTGACACCTGCGCCTGACCCTCGAACTGTTGACTCTGGTTCATTTAAGGGCTTCCCCTGTACCTGGTGATCCTGATCCCCCCTGGGACTCACCTGGACGTGGTGACTCTTGTCACCACCGGGGACTCACCTGGACCCCTGGTTACTGTGTTCCACACCTTGGCCTCAAGTAGACCTGTTGACCATGGTACGAAGCCGGCCTCATATGGACCTGTTTCCTCTGATTCCCACCGGGGCATCACGTGTACCTGGTAACACTGGTCCTCACTTGGGCCTCATCTGGACCTAGTGATCTGGTCCCCACCTTGGCTTAACCTGGATCTGGTGACTCTGGGTCCTCAACTGGGCCTCACCTGGACCTATTGAATATGCTCCATCTGGGCCTCATTTGGACCTGGTGACTCCTCTTCCCTACCTGGGCATCATCGGGACTTGGTTCCACTGCATGGCCTTTAGGTTGGGCCGCACCTGGACCTAGTAACTGTGGTTTCTACCTGGGCATCATCGAGACACTCTTCCTCTGCATTGCCTGCAGGTGGCCTCCCCTGGACCTGGTGAGTGAGGTTGCCACCTGGGTCTCTCCCCATAACTGGTGACACAGGTCCCACGTGGACTTCACTTGGACCTGGTGCATCTGGTCCTTTACATGGTCCTCACCCAGAACTGGTAACCCTTGTCACCACCTGGGGAATCACCTGGACTGTTGAATATGGTCCCCATCTGGGCCTCACCCAGTCTGGTGACTTTGTCCCCACCTGGACCTGATTGCTGTGGACTAATAATTGGCCTCACTGGAACTGGTGACTCGATCTTATCTGAGCGTCTCCCAGACCTGGTGACTCTGGTCCTCACCTGGGCAATCATTGGTACCGGAGAATCTTGATCCACACACCTGAGCCTCACCTGACATGATGACACTGGAACCTCTCTGGGCCTCACCCTGACCTCGTGACCCTGTCCCCAATCTGGATGTCACCTGGGCCTGGTACTTCTTGTACCCCCTCTAGGGCTCAACCAGATCTGGTGACTCTGGTCCTCAAACTGAGCCTCACCTGGACCTAGTGAATATGCTCCATTGGGGCTCATGTGGACTGGTGAATCTGGTCCTACCTGGGCATCATCGGGACATGGTTCCACTGCATGGCCTGCAGGTTGACCTCACCTGGACCTGTAACTCTGGTCCCTACCTGGGCATCATCGGGACACGCTTTCTCTGCATTGCCTGCAGGTTGGCCTCACCTGGACCTGGTGAGTGTGCTTGCCACCTGGGCCTCACTCATACCTGGTGACAAAGGCCCCACGTGGGCCTCACTTGGACCTGGTGATCTGGTCCTTACCTGGTCCTCACCCGGAACTGCTAACTCTGGTCACCACCTGGGAATCACCTGGGCCTGGTGAATCTGGTCCCCATCTGGGCCTCACCCAGGCTTGGTTACTTTGCTCCCCACCTGGACCTGATTGCTGTGGACTCCTACTTGGCCTCACCTGGAACTGCTGACTCTGATCCTTACTGGGCCTCACCCAGATCTGGTGACTCTGGTCCTCACCTATGGATCATTATGACCTGGATACTCTGTTCCACACCTGAGCCTTACCTGGACATGATGACTCTGGATCCCCTCTGGGCCTCACCCTGACATGGTGAGTCTGGTCCCCATCTGGATGTCACCTAGACCAGGGGAATCTGGTACGCCTCTAGGCCTCAACTTGACCTGGTGACTCTGGTCCTCAACTGGGCCTCACCGGGACCTAGTGATTATGCTCCCCAACTGCGCCTCATCTGGACCTGGCGAATCTGTTTCTTCCTGGGAATCATTGGGACATGGTTACTCTATTCCCCACTGGGACTGCCCTGATCCTTGTAACTTTGGTCCTGACTTTGGCCTCTTCTATACCAGGTGACTCTGGCTCCACCTGGGCCCTCACCTGTAACTGGTGACTCAGATTCTAAGCATGGCCTCACCTGACATGGTGACTGTGGTTCCCATCGCGACTTCAACTGGACCTTAGGTCTCTGGTCCCATCTCGGGGTCACCAGGACCTGGTGTCTCTGGTACCCACCTGTGTAGCATCAGGATATCGTTACACTGTTCACTAACAGTGACCCAGCCGGACCTATTAACTCTAGTCTTCACCTTGGCCACACCTCGTCATGGTGAGACTGGCTCCCACCTGGGTCTCACCTGGACATGGTGAGTCGGATCACCACCTGGTCCTCACCTGTAACTGGTGATTCTCGTTCCCACATGGACATCATGTGGACCTGGTGGCTGCAGTGTTTCTAGGTTTGCATGTACCTCGTGACTCTGGTCCTCACCAGGCCCCACCGGTTCCTGGTGAGTGTGGTTGCCACCTGCACCTCACCTGGACCTGGTGATTCTGGTCTTCACCTGAGACTACCCTGGATCTGGTGACTGTGGTCCCCACCTGGGCTTCGCCAGGATTTGGGGACTCCGGTCCCCATCTTGGCCTCACCTGGCCCTGTTGACCATGGTCCTCAACTGGGCAAAATTGGGACCCGGTGACGGTGTTCCACAACTGGACCTCACCTGGACCAGATGACTCTGGTCCCCGTCTGGGTCTCACCGTGCCCTAGTGACTGTGAACCTCACTTTGGCCTGACTTGGACCTGCTGACCCTGGTTGCACCTGCGCCTGAACTCGAACTGTTGTCTCTCGTTCTTTCAAGGGCCTCCCTTTTACCTGGTGATCCTGGTCCCCACCTGGAGCTCACCTGGATGTGGTGACTCTTCTCACCACCGGGGACTCACCAGGACCTGGTTACTGTGTTCCACACCTGGGCCTCAAGTAGACCTGTTGACCATGTCCCCAAGCCGGCCTCACATGGACCTGTTGCCTCTGATCCCAATCGGGGTCTCACGTGTACCATGTAACTCTGGTCCTCAAATGGGCTTCATCTGGACCTAGTGACTCTGCTCCCCACCTGGGCTTCACCTGGATCTGGTGACTCTGGTCCCCATCTGAGCCTCACCCAGTCCTGGTGACTTTGTTCCCCACCTGGACCTGATTGCTGTGGACTCTCTCTCGGACCTTGTGACTCTTTTCCCAACTGGCATCAATGGGACATGGTTACTCTGTTCCCCACCTAGGTCTCAACTGGACATGATAACTTTGCTCAACACTTTGGCCTCAACTGCTCCTGATGAATCTGGTCCCTCCACCTAGGCCTCAATCTGGACCTGGTGACTGTGGTCCCCACCTGGGTCTCACCTGGACCTGGTGACTCTCGTTCACACATGAACCACACCAGGACCTGGTGACTGTGGTGTTCTTGTAGACTCACATTTACCTGGTGCCTCCGGTCCCCACTAGGGCGTCACCTGGATCTGGTGACTCTGGCATGCAGGTTGGCCTCTCCTGGACCTTGTGAGTGGGATGGCCACCTGGGCCTCACCCATACCTGGTGACTCAGGTCCCACCGTGGGCCTCTTGGACCTGGTAAATCTGGTCCTTACCTCGTCCTCTCCCAGACCCGGGAACTCTGGTCACCACCTGGGCCTCACCTGGACCTGGTGAATCTGGTCCCCATCTGAGCCTCACCCAGTCCTGGGGACTTTGTTACCCACCTGGACCTGATTGCTGTGGACACTTTCTTTGCCTCACCTAGATCTGGTGACTCTGACCCTACCTGCGCATCACCCATATCTGGTGACTCTGGTCCTCACATTGGCATCATAGGTACCTGGTGACTCTGTTCCACACCTGAGCCTCACCTGGACATGATGACTGGGGATCCTCTCTGGGCCTCCCTCTGACCTGGTGACTCTGGTCTCCATCTGGATGTCACCTGGACCAGGTGATTCCGGTACCCCTCTAGGCCTCAACCAGATCTGGTGACTCTGGTCCCACTTGGCCCTCACCAGGACCTGGTGTCTCTGGTACCCCCCTGGTTAGCATCAGGATATGGTACTCTGTTAACTAACAGTGACCCAGCGGGAACTATTAACTCTGGTCTTCAACTGGGCCACACCTGGACATGGTGACACTTGTTTCCACCTGTGTCTCACCTGGACATGGGGAGTGGGATCGCCCCCTGGTCCTCAACTGTAACTGGTGATTCTCGTTCCCACGTGGACATCATGTGGACCTGGTGGCTGCAGTGTATCTAGCTTATCGTGTACCTCGTCTCTCTGGTCCCCACCAGGGCCTCACCAGGACCTGGTGAGTGTGTTTTCCACCTGCACCTCACCTGGACCTGGTGTTTCTGATCTGCACCTGAGACTACCCCGGATCTGATGACTGTGTTCTCCACCTGGGCTTCACCTGGATTTGGAGACTCCGGTCCCCATCTGGGCCTCACCTGCCCCTGTTTACCATGGTGCTCAACTGGGCAAAATTGGGACCCGGTGACTGTGTTCCACAACTGAACCTCGCCAGAACCAGGTGACTCTGGTCCCCCTCTGGGTCTCACCGTGCCCTAGTGACTGTGAACCCCACTTTGGCCTGACTTGGACCTGCTGACCCTGGTTACCACCTGCTCCTGACCTCGAAGTGTTGACTCTGGTTCTTTCAATGGCCTCCCTTGTACCTGGTGATCCTGGTCCCCACGTGGGCCTCACCTGGACGTGGTGACTCTTGTCACCCCCGGGGACTTCCTGTCCTGCTTACTGTGTTCCACACCTGGGCCTCAAGTAGACCAGTTGACCATGGTCCCCAAGCCGGCCTCACATGGACCTGTTGCTTCTGATCCCCACCGGGGCCTCACGTGTACCTAGTAACTCTGGTCCTCACCTGGGCCTATCTTGACCTATTGATTTTGGTCCCCACTTGTGCTTCACCTGGATCTGGTGACTCTGGTCCCCACCTCGACTTCACCTGGATCTGGTGATTCTGGTCCCCACCTGGACCTCTCCTGGACCTGGTGACTCTCTTTGAACATGGACCTCACCTGGATCTGGTGACTCTGGTCCCCACCTGGACCTCACCTGCAACTGGTGACTCTGGCCTGCAGGTTGGCCTCACCTGGACCTGGGGAGTGGGGTTGCCACCTAGGCCTCACACATAGCTGGTGACTCAGGTCCCCACGTGGGCCTCATTTGGACCTGTTGAATCTGGTCCTTAGCTGGTCCTCTCCCAGACCCGGGGACTCTGGTCACCATCTGGACTTCACCTGGTTCTAGTGACTGTGGTCCCAACCTGGACCTCTCCTGGACCTGGTGACTCTCTTTCCAACATGGACCTCACCTGGATCTGGTGACTCTGGTCCTCACGTTGGCCTCACCTGGACCTGGTGTCTCTCGTCCCCACTTGGACCTAACTCAGAACTGCTAATTCTTTCCCCACCTAGGCCGCACACAGACCTGGTGACTCTTGTCCCCAGCTATGCCTCAATTAGACCTGATGAATCCGGTCCTCACATGGGCTTCACATGGACCTGGGACTCAGCTGGATACAGTGGCTCTGATTCGCACAAGGGGCTCACCTGATACTGGTGACTGTGGTCTTATTCTATGAATCACCAGGACCTAGTGATTCTGTTCCCCATCTAGGCCTGCATGGCCCTAGTGACTCTGGTCCTCACCCAGGCATCATTCGGAACTGGATACTCTATTCCACTCCTGGGCCTCTCTTTCACCAGGGTGCTTTGGTCCCATTCTGGGTCTCAAACTAAACTGGTTACACTGTTTTCCCCTCTGGACCTCACCCTTACCTGGTGACACTGGTCACCCCTTGGGCTTCACCTGGGCCTGGTGATTCTGGTCCTTAGCTGGTCCGCACCTGGATCTGGTGACTGGTCGCCACCTGGGCCTCACCTGGACTTGGTGAATCATGTTGCCACCTGCACCTCACCTGGACCTTGTGACTGTGGTCCCACCTGGACTTCACCTGGATCTGGTGGCTCTGGTTCCCATATGGGGCTCTCCTGGACCTGGTTCCTGTGGTCTCCATCTGGCCTCACCTGGAACACAATGACTCTGATCCATATTTGGGCCTCTCCTGGACCTCTTGCCATGTTACGTAATTGGTCATCATTGGGACCTGGATACTCTCGTATATACCTGGGCCTCACCTGGACCTGTTGACTGTGGTCCCACCTGGGACTCACCTGGACCTGGTGACTGTGGTCCCTCCTGGTCCTCCCCAGACGAGATGACTGGTTCCCACTGGGACCTCACCTGGACCTGGTGACTGAGGTCTTCATATGGGCATCATGGGGCCTGGTTTCTCAGTTCCACATCGGGGCCTCACCTGGACCTAGTGATTCTCGTCCCCCTCTCGGCCTCACCCTGACGTGGAGACTCAGGTCCCCACCTGGATATCACCAGAACCGGGTGACTCTGGTCCCCCTCTAGGACTCACCCGGAGCTGGGGACACTGGTCCTCAACTGGGCCTCAACAGGCCCTGGTGAATCTACTCCTCACTTAGGCCTCGTCTGGACCTTGTGACTCTTTTCCCACCTGGCATCAATGGGATATGGTTACTCTGTTCCCCACCTGGGCCTCACTTGGACATGATATATTTGCTCCACACTTTGGTCTCAACTGGTCCTGATGACTCTGATCCCCCCACCTAGGCCTCAATCTGGATCTGGTGACTGTTGTCCTCACCTGGGTCTGACCTGGACCTGGTGACTCTCGTTCCCACATGAACCACACCTGGACCTGGTGACTGTGGTGTTCTTATAGACTCACATTTTCTGGTCACTCCGGACCCCACTATGGCCTCACCTGGATCTGATGACTCTGGCCTGCAGGTTGGCCTCACCTGGCCCTGTTGTGTGGGGTTGCCACCTGGGCCACACCCATACCTGGTGACTCAGGTCCCCACGTGGGCCTCTTGGATCTGGTGAATCTGGTCCTTACTGGTCCTCTCCCAGACCTGGGGACTCTGGTCAACACCTGGACCTCACCTGGACCTGGTGAATCTGGTCTCCATCTAGGCCTCACCCAGTCCTGGTGACTTTGTTCCCCACCTGAACCTGATTGCTGTGGACTCTTTCTTGGCCTCACCTGGAACTGGTGACTCTGATCCTATCTGCGCGTTACCCAGATCTAGTGACTCTGGTCCTCACCTTGGCATCACTGGTACCTGCTTACTCTGTTCCACACTTGAGCCTCACCTGGACATGACTACTCTGGAACCTCCCTGGGCCTCAGCCTGACATGGTGACTCTGGTCCCCATTTGGAAGTCACCTAGACCAGGTGAATACTGTACACCTCTTGGCGACAACTTGACCTGGTGACTCTGGTCCTCAACTGGGCCTCACCGGGACCTAGTGAACATGCTCCCCAACTGCGCCTCATCTGGACCTGGTGACTCAGGTTCTACCTGGGCTTCATCGGGACATTGTTACTCTGTTCCCCACTGGGACTGACCTGATCCTGGTAACTCTGCTCCTGACTTTGGCCTCTTCTGTACCAGGTTACTCTGGCTCGACCTGGGCCTCACTTGTAACTCGTGACTCTGATCCTAAGCATGGCCTCACCTGAAATGGTGACTGTGATTCCCATCGGGACCTCACCTGGACCTCAAGTCTCTGGTCCCACCTGGGCCTCACCAGGACCTGGTGTCTCTTGTACCCACATGGGTAGCATCAGGATATGGTTACACTGTTCACTATCATTGACCCACCCGGACCTATTAACTCTGGTCTTTACAAGGGCCACACCTGGACATGCTGACACTGGTTCCCACCTGGGTTTCACCTGGACATGGTGAGTCGGATCCCCACGTGGTCCTCACGTGTAACTGGTGATTCTCGTTCCCACATGGACATCATGTGGACCTGATGGCTTCAGTGTTTCTAGCCTCTCATGTACCTAGTGACTCTGGTCCCCACCAGGGTCTCACCGGAACCTGGTGTGTGTGGTCGCCACCTGTACCTCACCTGGACCCGGTGATTCTGGTCTACACCTGAGACTACCCTGGATCTGGTGACTGTGGTCCCCACCTGGGCTTCACCTGGATTTCAGGACTCCGGTCCCCATCTGGGTCTGACCTGGCCCTGTTGACCATGGTCCTCAACTGGGCAAAATTGTGACCGGTTGACTGTGTTCCACAACTGGACCTCACCTGGACCAGGTGACTCTGGTCCCCCTCTGGGTCTCACCGTGCTCTAGTAACTGTGAACCCCACTTTGGCCTGACTTCGACATGCTGAACCTGGTTGCTACCTGCCCCCGACATCGAAATGTTGACTCTGGTCCTTTCAAGGGCCTCCCCTGTACCTGGCGATCCTGGTGTCCACCTTGCCCTCACCTGCACGTGGTGACTCTTGTCCCCAACGGGGACTCACCTGGACCTGCTTACTGTGTTCCACACCTGGGCCTCAAGTAGACCTGTTGACCATGGTCCCCAAGCCGTCCTCACATGGACCTGTTGCCTCTGAACCCCACCGGGGCCTCACGTGTACCTGGTAACTCTGGTCCTCACCTGGGCATCATTGGTACCTGGTGACTCTGTTCCACACCTGAGGCTCCCCTGGACATGATGACTCTGGAACCTCTCTGGGCATCAACCTGACCTGGTGTCTCTGGTCCCCATATGGATGTCACCTGGACCAGGGAATCATGGTACTTCTCTGGGCTTCAACCAGGTCTGGTGACCCTGGTCCTCAACTGGGCCTAACCTGGACCTAGTGATTATGCTCCATCTGGGCTTCATTTGGACATGGTGACTCTGGTCCCTACCTGGGCATCATCGGACATGGTTCCACTGCATGGCCTGTAGGTTGGCCTCACCTGGACCTGGTAACTCTCCTCCCTACCTGGGCATCATTGGGACCTGGTTCCTCTGTATGGCCTGCAGTTTGCCCTCACCTGGACCTGGTGAGTGGGTTTGTCACCTGGGCCTCACTCATGCTTAATGACACAGGTCCCCACGTGGGCCTCACTTGGACCTGGTGAATCTGGTCCTTACCTGGTCCTCACCCGGAACTGGTAACTCTGGTCACCACCTGGGAATCACCTGGGCCTGGTGAATCTGGTCCCCATCTGGGCCTCATCCAGTCCTGGTGACTTTGTTCCCCACCTGGACCTGATTGCTGTGGACTCCTTCTTGGCCTTACCTGGAACTGGTGACTCTGATCCTAACTGGGCCTCACCCAGTTCTGGTGACTCTGGTCCTCATCTGTGGACCATTATGAGCTGGATAAACTCTTCCACCCCTGAGCCTCACCTGGACATGATGACTCTGGAGCCCCTCTGGGCCTCAGCCTGATATGGTGACTCTGGTCCCCAACCGTATGTCACCTCACCAGGTGAATCTGGTACCCCTCTATGCCTCAACTTGACCTGGTAAATCTGGTCCTCAACTGGGCCTCACCGGGACCTAGTGAACATGCTCCCCACCTGCGCCTCATCTGGACCTGGTGACTCTGGTTCTACCTGGGCATCATCGGGACATGGTTACTCTATTCCCCACTGGGACTGACCTGATCCTGGCAACTCTGGTCCTGACTTTGGCCTCTTCTGTCCCAGGTGACTCTGGCTCAACCTCGGCCTCACCTGCAACCTGTCACTCTGATCCTAAGCATGGCCTTACCTGACTTGGTGACTGTGGTTCCCATGGGGACCTCACCTGGACCTCATGTCTCTGGTCCCACCTGGGCCTCACCAGGACCTGGCGTCTCTGGGACCCTCCTGGGTAGCATCAGGATATGGTTACAGTGTTCACTAACAGTGCGCCAGCCGGAACTATTAACTCTGGTCTTCACCTGGGCCACACCTGCACATGGTGACACTGGTTCCCACCTGGGTCTCACCTGGACATGGTGAGTCGTATTCCCACCTGGTCCTCACCTATAACTGGTGATTCTCGTTCCCACATGGAGATCATGTGGACCTGTTGTCCGCAGTGTTTCTAGCTTCTTTTTTTTAATTTTTATTTATTTATGATAGTCACAGAGAGAGATTGGCAGAGACACAGGCAGAGGGAGGAGCAGGCTCCATGCACAGGGAGTTCGACGTGGGATTCGATCCCGGGTCTCCAGGATCGCGCCCTGGTCCAAAGGCAGGCGCCAAACCGCTGCGCCACCCAGGGATCCCATGTGTTTGTAGCTTCTCATGTACCTCGTGACTCTGGTCCCCACCAGGGCCTCACTGGGACCTGGTGAGTTTGGTTGCCACCGGCACCTCACCTGGACCTGGTGATTCTGGTCTGCACCTGAGACTACCCTGGATCTGGTGACTGTGGTCCCCACCTCAGCTTCACCTGGATTTGGGGATTCCGGTCCCCATCTGGGCCTCACCTGGCCCTGTTGACCATGGTCCTCAACTGGGCAAAATTGGGACCCGGTGACTGTGTTCCACAACTGGACCTCACCTGGACTAGTTGACTCTGGTCCCCCTCTGGGTCTCACCGTGCCCTAGTGACTGTGAACCCCACTTTGGCCTGACTTGGACCTGCTGACCCTGGATGCCACCTAAGTCTGAGTTCGAACTGTTGACTCTGGTTCTTTCAAGGTCCTCCCCTGTTACTGGTGATCCTGGTCCGCATCTGGGCCTCACCTGGACATGGTTACTCTTGTCACCACCGGGGACTCACCGGGACCTGCTTCCTGTGTTCTACACCTGGGCCTCAAGTACACCTCTAGACCATAGTCTCCAAGCCGGCCTCACATGGACCTGTTTCCTCTGATCCCCACCGGGGCCTCAAGTGTACCTGGTAACTCTGGTCCTCACCTGGGCCTTATCTGGGCCTAGTGACTCTGGTCCCCACCTGGACTTCACCTGGATCTGGTGACTCTGGTCCCCACCTGGACCTCACCTGGATCTGGTGACTCTGGTCCTCAGTTCGGCCTCACATGGACCTGGTGTCTCTCGTCCCCACTTTGACCTAACTCAAAACTGCAGAATCTTGCCAAACCTAGGACGCACCCAGACCTGGGGACTCTTGTCCCCAGCTATGCCTCAATTCGACCTGACCTGATGAATCTGGTCCTCACGTGGGCCTCACATGGACTTGGGACTCAGCTGCATAGAGTGGATCTGGTTCCAACAAGAGTCTCACCTGTTACTGGTGACTCGGGTCTTTTTCTATGCCTCACAAGGACCTAGTATTCTGTTCCCCATCTGGGCCTGCATGGCCCTAGTGACTCTGGTCCTCACCCAGGCATCATTGGGACCCGGATACTCTATTCCACACCTGGGCCCCTCTTTGACCAGGGACCTCTGGTCCCATTCTTGGCCTCAAATTAAACTGGTTACTCTGGTGCCCCTCTCGGATTCACCCTTACCTCGTGACTCTGGTCACGCCTTGGGCTTCACTTGGGCCTGGTGAATCTGGTCCTTAGATGGTCTGCACCTGGATGTGGTGACTGGTCGCCACCTGGGCCTCACCTGGACTTGGTGAATCCTGTTGCCACCTGCGCCTCACCTGGACCTTGTGATTGTAGTCCCACCTGGAACTCACCTGGATCTGTTGGCTCTGGTTCCCATATGGGGCTCTCCTGGACCTGTTTCCTGTGGTCTCCATCTGGCCTCACCTGGAACACAATGACTCTGATCCATATTTGGGCATCTCCTGGACCTGTTGACTCTGGTCCTTTCCTGGCCATCATTGGGACCTGGATACTCTCTTATATACCTGGGCCTCACCTGGACCTGGTAACTGTGGTCCCACCTGAGCCTCACCTGGACGAGGTGACTGCTTCCCACAGGGACCTCACCTGGACCTGGTGACTCAGGTCCTCATATGGGCATCATGAGACCTGGTTTTTCAGTTCCACATCGGGGCCTCACATGGACCTAGTGATTCTCGTCCCCCTCTGGGCCTCACACTGACGTGCTGACTCTGGTCCCCACCTGGATATCCCCAGAACCGGGTGACTCTGGTCCCCCTCTTGGACTCATCCGGACCTGGGGACACTGGTCCTCAACTGGGTCTCAACAGGACCTGGTGAATCTACTCCTCACTTAGGCCTCGTCTGGACCTTGTGACTCTTTTCCCACCTGGCATCAATGGGACATGGTTACTCTCTTCCGCACCTGGGCCTCACATGGACATGATAACTTTGCACCGCCCTTTGGCCTCAACTGGTCCTGATGACCCTGGTCCCCCCACCTAGGCCTCAATCTGGACCTGGAGACTGTTGTCCCCACCTGGGTCTCACCTGGACCTGGTGACTCTCGTTCCCACATGAACCACACCTGGACCTGGTGAATGTGGTTTTCTTGTAGACTCACATTTACCTGGTGACTCCGGTGCCCACTAGGGACTCACGTGGATCTGGTGACTCTGGCCTGCTGGTTGGCCTCACTTGGACCTGGTGAGTGGGGTTGCCACCTGGGCCTCACCCAAACCTGGTGACTCAGGTCCCCACGTGGGCCTATTGGACCTTTTAATCTGGTCATTACCTGGTCCTCTCCCAGACCCGGGGACTCTGGTACCCAACTGGGCCTCACCTGGACCTGGTGAATCTGGTCCCCATCTGGGCCTCACCCAGTCCTGGTGACTTGGTTCCCCACCTGGACCTGATTGGTGTGGTCACTTTCTTGGCCTCACCTGGAACTGGTGACTCTGATCCTATCTGCGCGTCACCCAGTCCTGGTGACTCTGGTCCTCACCTGGGCATCATTGGTATCTGGTGACTCTGTTCCACACCTGAGCCTCACCTGGACATGATGACTCTGGAACCACTCTGGGCCTCACCCTGACCTAGTGACTCTGGACCCCATCTGGATGTCACCTGGACCAGGTGATTCTGGTACCCCTCTAGGCCTCAACCAGATCTGGTGACTCTGGTCCTCAACTGGGCCTCACCTGGACCTAGTGAATATGCTCCATCTGGGCCTCTTTTGGACCTGGTGACTCTGGTCCCTACCTGGGCATCATAGGGACATGGTTCCAATGCATGGCCTGCATGTTGGCCTCACCTGGACATGGTAACTCTAGTCAGTACCTGGGTATCATTGGGATATTGTTCCTCTGCATGGCCTGCACTTTGGAATCACCTGGGCCTGGTGAGTGGTGTTGTCATCTGGGCCTCAACCATGCCTGGTGACACAGGTCCCCACGTGGGCCTCATTTGGACCTGGTGAATCTGGTCCTTACCTGGTCCTCACCCGGAACTGGTAACTCTGGTCACCACCTGGGATTCACCTGGCCCTGGTGAATCTGGTCCCCATCTGGGCCTCACCCAGTTTGGTGACTTTGTTCCCCACCTGGGCCTGATTGCTGTAGACTCCTTCTTGGCCTCACCTGGAACTGGTGACTCTGATCCTAACTGGGTCTCACCCAGATCTGGTGACTCTGGTCCTCACCTGTGGACCATTATGACCTGGATACTCTGTTCCACACCTGAGCCTCACCTGGACATGATGAATCTGGATCCCCTCTGGGCCTCAGCCTGACATGTGGACTCTGTTCCCCATCTGGATGTCACATAGACCAGGTGAATCTGGTATCCCTCTAGGCCTCAACTTGACCTGGTGACTCTGGTCCTCAACTGGGCCTCACCGGAATCTAGTGAACATGGTCCCCACGTGCGCCTCATCTGGACCTGGTGACTCTGGTTCTACCTGGGCATCATGGGTACATGGTTACTGTATTATCCTCTGGGATTGACCTGATCCTGGTAACTCTGGTCCTAACTTTGGGCTCTTATGTACCAGGTGACTCTGGCTCCACCTGGGCCTCACCTGTAACTGGTGACTCTGATCCTAAGCATGGCCTCACCTGACCTGCTGACTGTGGCTCCCATCGGGAAATCACCTGGACTTCATGTCTCTGGTCCCACCTAGCCTCACCAGGACATGGTGTCTCCGGTACCCACCTGGGTAGCATCAAGATATGCTTACACTGTTCACTAACAGTGACCAAGCCGGACCTATTAACTCCGGTCTTCACCTGAGCCACACCTAGACATGGTGACACTGGTTCCCACCTGGGTCTCACCTGGACATGGTGAGTCGGATCCCCACCTGGTCCTCACCTGTAACTGGTGATTCTTGTTCCCACATGGACATCCTGTGGACCTGGTGGCTGCAGTGTTTCTAGCTTCTCATGTACCTCGTGACTCTGGTCCCCAGCAGGGCCTGAACGGGACCTGGTGAGTGTGGTTGCCACCTGCACCTCACCTGGATCTGGTGTTTCTGGTCTGCACCTGAGACTACCCTGGATCTGGTGACTGTGGTCCCCACCTGGGCTTCACCTGGATTTCGGGACTCTGGTCCCCATCTGGGCCTCACCTGGCCGTGTTGACCATGGTCCTCTACTGGGCAAAATTGGGACCCGGTGGCTGTGTTCCACAACTGGTCCTCACCTGGACCAGTTGACTCTGGTCCCCCTCTGGGTCTCACCGTGCCCTAGTGACTCTTAACCCCACTTTGGCCTGACTTGGACTTGCTGACCCTTGTTGCAACCTGCTCCTGACCTCGAACTTTTGACTCTGGTTCAGTCAAGAGCCTCCCCTGGACCTGGTGATCCTGGTCCCCACCTGGGCCTCACCTGGACGTGGTGACACTTGTCAACACCGGGGACTCACCTGGCCCTTGTTACTGTGTTCTACACCTGGACCTCAAGTAGACCTGTTGCCTCTGATCCACACCGGGGCCTCAGTTGTCTGGTAACTCTGGTCCTCACCTGGCCTCATCTGGACCTAGTGACTCTGGTCACCACCTGGGCTTCACCTGGATCTGGTGACTCTGGGCCCACCTGGACTTCACCTGGATCTGGTGACTCTGGTCCCCACCTGGACATCTCCTGGACCTGGTGACTCTCTGTCCAACATGGACCACCTGGATCTGGTGACTCTGGTCCTTACTTTGCCCTCACCTGGACCTGGTGTCTCATCCCCACATTGAACTAACTCAAAACTGCAGAATCTTGCCACACCTAGGCCGCACCCAGACCTGGTGACTCTTGTCCCCAGCTATGCCTCAATTCGACCTGATGAATCTGGTCCTCACGTGGGCCTCACATGGACCTGGGACTCAGCTCCATAGAGTGGCTCTGATTCCCACAAGGGGATCACAGATTCTGCTGACTGTGGTGTTATTCTATGCCTCACCAGGACCTAGTGATTCTGTTCCCCATCTGGGCTTTCATGGCCCTAGTGACTCTGGTCCTCACCCAGGCATCATTGGGACCTGGATAATCTATTCCACACCTGGGCCTCACTTTGACGAGGGACCTCTGGTCCCATTCTGTGCCTCAAACTAAACTGGTTACTCTGGTTCCCCCTCTGGGCCTCAACCCTACCTGGTGACTCTGGTCACCCCATGGGCTTCACATGGGCCTGCTGAAACTGGTCCTTAGCTGGTCCGCACCTGGATCTGGTTATTGGTCGCCACCTGGGTCTCACCTGGACTTGTTGAATCCTGTTGCCTCCTGCGCCTCACCTGGACCTTGTGACTGTGGTCCCACCTGGACCTCACCTGGATCTCGTGGCTCTGTTTCCCATATGGGGCTCTCCTGGACCTGGTTCCTGTGGTCTCCATCTGGTCTCACCTGGAACACAATGACTCTGATCCATATTTGGGCCTCTCCTGGACCTGTTGACTCTGGTCCTTACCTGGGCATCATTGGGTCCTGGATACTCTCTTATATTCCTGTGCCTCATCTGGACCTTGTGACTGTGGTCCCACCTGGGCCTCACCTGGACGAGGTGACTTGTTCCCCCAGGGACCTCACCTGGACCTGGTGGCTCAGGTCCTCATATTGGCAACATGGGGCCTGGATTCTCAGTTCCACATCGGGGCCTCACCTGGACCTAGTGATTCTCGTCCCTTCTGGGCCTCACCCTGACGTGGTGACTCTGGTCCCCACCTGGATATCACCAGTACCGGGTGACTCTGGTCCCCCTCTGGGACTCATCCGGACCTGGCGACACTTGTCCTCAGCTGGATCTCAACAGTACCTGTTGAATCTACTCCTTACATAGGTCTCGTCTGGACCTTGTGACTCTTTTCCCACCTGGCATCAATGGGATCATGGTTACTCTGTTTCCCACCTGGGCCTCACCTTGACATGATAACTTTGCTCCACACCTGAGCCTCACCTGGACATGATGACTCTGGATCCACCTTGGGCCTCCCTCTGACATGGAGACTCTGGTCACCATCTGGATGTCTCCTAGACCAGGTGAATCTGGTACCCCTCTAGGCCTCAACCAAACCTGGTGACTCTAGTCCTCAACTGGGCCTTACCGGGACCTAGTGAATATGCTCCCCAACTGCGCCTCATCTGGATATGGTGACTCTGGTTCTACGTGGGCATCATCGGGACATGGTTACTCTATTCCCCACTGGGAGTGACCTGATCCTGGTAACACTATTCCTGACTTTGGCATTTTCTGTACCAGGTGACTCTGGCTCCACCTGGGCCTCACCTGTAAGTGGTGCCTCTGATCGTAAGCATGGCCTCACCTGACCTGGTGACTGTGGTTCCCATCGGGACTTCACCTGGACCTCATTTCTCTGGTCCCAACTGGGCCTCACCAGGACCTTGTGTCTCGGTATCCACCTCGGTAGCATCAGGATATGGTTACACTGTTCAATAACAGTGACCCAGCGGGACCTATTAACTCTGGCCTTCACCTGGGGCACACCTGGACATGGTGATACTGGTTCCCACCTCGGTCTCACCTGGACATGGTGAGTCAGATCCCCACCTGGTCCTCACCTGTAACTGGTGATTCTTGTTCCCACATGGACATCATGTGGACCTGGTGGCTGCAGTGTTTCTAGCTTCTCATGTACCTCGTGACTCTGGTCCCCACCAGGGCCTCACCGGGACCTGGGGAGTGTGGTTGCCACCTGCACCTCACCTGGACCTGGTGATTCTGGTCTGCACCTGAGACTCCCCTGTATCTGGTGACTGTGGTCCCCACCTGGGCTTCACCTGGATTTCGGGACTCCGGTCCCCATCTGGGCCTCACCTGGCCCTTTGACCATGGTCCTCAACTGGGGAAAATTGGGACCGTGTGACTGTGTTCCACAACTGGAACTCACCTGGACAAGGTGACTCTGGTCCCCCTCTGGGTCTCACCGTGCCCTAGTCACTGTGAACCCCACTTTGGCCTGACTTCGACCTGCTGAGCTGGTTGCCACCTGTGCCTGACCTCGAACTGTTGACTCTGGTTCTTTCAAGGGCCTCCCCTGTACCTGGTGATCCTGCTGCCCACCTGGGCCTCACCTGCATGTGGTGTCTCTAGTCACCACCGGGGACTCATCTGGACCTGCTTACTGTGTTCCACACCTGGGCCTCAATTAAACGTCTTGACCATAGTCCCCAAGCTCGCCTCACATGGACCTGTTGCCTCTGATCCCCCCGGGGCCTCACGTGTACCTGGTAACTCTGGTCCTCACCTGGGCCTCATCTGCACCTAGTGACTCTCGTCCCCACCTGGACTTCACCTGGATCTCGTGACTCTGGTCCCCACCTGGAACTCACCTATATCTGGTGACTCTGGTCCCCAGCTGGACCTCTCCTGGACCTGGTGACTCTCTTTCCAACATGGAGCTCACCTGGATCTGTTGACTCTGGTCTTCAGTTTGGCCTCACCTGGACCTGGTGTCTCTCGTCCCCACTTTGACCTAACTCAGAACTGCTGAATCTTGCCCCACCTAGGCCGCACCCACACCTGGTGACTCTTGTCCCCAGCTATGCCTCAATTCGACCTGTTGAATCTGGTCCTCACGTGGGCCTCACATGGACCTGGGACTCAGCGGGATAGAGTGGCTCTAGTTCCCACAAGGTGCTCACCTGATACTGGTGGCTGTGTTCTTATACTATGCCTCACCAGGACCTAATGATTCTGTTCCCCATCTGGGCTTTCATGGCCCTAGTGATTCTGGTCTTCACCCAGGCATCATTGGGTCCTGGATACTCTATTCCACACCTGGGCCTCACTTTGTCCAGGGACCTCTGGTCCCATTCTGGGCCTCAAACTAAACTGGTTACTCTGGTTACCCCTCGGGGCCTCAGTCTTACCTGGTGACTCTCGTCACCCCTTGGGCTTCACTTGGGCCTGGTGAATCTGGTTCTTAGCTGGTCCGCACCTGGATCTGGTGACAGGTCACCACGTGGGCCTCACCTGGACTTGGTGAATCATGTTGCCACCTGCGCCTCACCTGGGCCTTGTGACTGTGGTCCGTCCTGGACCTCACCTGGATCTGGTGGCTCTGGTTCCCATATGGGGCTCTCCTGGACCTGGTTCCTGTGGTCTCCATCTGGTCTCACCTGGAACACAATGACTCTGATCCATATTTGGGCCTCTCCTGGACTTGTTGACTCTGGTCCTTACCTGTGCATCATTGGGACCTGGATACTATCTTATATACCTGGACCTCACCAGGACCTGGTGACTGTGGTCCCACCTGGGCCTCACCTGGACGGGGTGACTGGTTCCCACAGGGACATCACCTGGACCTGGTGACTCAGGTCCTCATATGGGCATCATGGGACCTGGTTTCTCAGTTCCACATCGGGGCCTCACCTGGACCTAGTGATTCTCGTCCCCCTCTGGGCCTCACCCTGACTTGTGACACTGGTCCCTACCTGGATATCACCAGAACCGGGTGACACACCCGGAGCTGGGGACACTGGTCCTCAATTGGGCCTCAAAAGGACCTGGTGAATCTACTCCTCACTTAGGCCTCATCTGGACCTTGTTACTCTTTTCCCACCTGGCATCAATGGGACATGGTTACTCTGTTCCCCAACTGGGCCTCACTTGGACATGATAAATTTGCTGCACACTTTGGCCTCAAATGGTCCTGATGACTCTGGTCCCCCCACGTAAGCCACAAACTGCACCTGGTGACTGTGGTCCCCACCTGGGTCTCACCTGGACCTGGTGACTCTCGTTCCCACATGAACCACACCTGGACCTGGTGACTGTGGTATTCTTGTAGACTCACACTTACCTGGTGACTCCGGTCCCCACTAGGGCCTCACCTGGATCTGGTGACTCTGGCCTGCAGCTTGGCGTCACCTGGACCTGGTGAGTGGGGTTGCCACCTGGGCCTAACCCATAACTTGTGACTAATTCCCCACGTGGGCCTCTTGAACCTGGTGAATCTGGTCCTTACCTGGTCCTCTCCCAGACCCAGGGACTCTGCTCAACACCTGGGCCTCACCTGGACCTGGTGAATCTGGTCCCCATCTGGGCCTCACCCAGTCCTGCTGACTTTGTTCCTCACCTGGACCTGATTTCTGTGGACTCTTTCTTGGCCTGACCTGGAAGTGGTGACTCTGATCCTATCTGCGCTTCACCCAGATCTGGTCACTCTGGTCCTCACCTGTGGACCATTATGACCTGGATACTCTGCTCCACACCTGAGACTCACCTGGACATGATGACTCTGGATCCCCTCTATGCCTCACCCTGACATGGTGACGCTGGTCCCCTTCTGGATATCACCTAGACCAGGTTAACCTGGTTCCCCTCTAGGCCTCAACTTGACCTGGAGACTCTGGTCCTCAACTGGGCCTCACCAGGACCTAGTGAACATGCTCCCCACCTGCGCCTCATCTGGACCTGGTGACTCTGGTTCTCCCTGGGCATCATCGGGACATGGTTACTCTATTCCCCACTGGGACTGACCTTATCCTGGTAACTCTGCTCCTGACTTTGGCCTCTTCTGTACCAGGTGACTCTGGCTCCACCTGGGCCTACCTGTAACTGGTGACTCTGATCCAAATCATGGCCTCACCAGACCTGGTGACTGTGGCTCCCATCGGGACCTCACCTGGTCCTCATGTCTCTGTTCTCACCTGGGCCTCACCAGGACATGGTGTTTCTCGTACCCACCTGGGTAGCATCAGGATATGGTTACACTGTTCACTAACAGTGACCCAGCCGAACCTATTATCTCTGGTATTCACCTCGCCACACATGGACATGGTGACACTGGTTACCACCTCGGTCTCACCTGGACATGGTGAGTCTGATCCCCATCTGGGCCTCAATGCAACTGGTGATTCTAGTTCCCACATGGACATCATTTGGACCTGCTGGCTGCACTGTTTCTAGCTTCTCATGCACCTCGTGGCTCTGGTCCCCACCAGGGCCTCACCGGGACCTGGTGAGTGTGGTTGCCACCTGCACCTCACCTGGACTTTGCTGATTCTTGTCTGCCCCTGAGACTACCCTGGATCTGGTGACTGTGGTCCCCACCTGGGCTTCACCTGGATTTGGGGACTCCGGTCCCCATCTGGGCCTCACCTGGCCCTGATGACCATGGTCCTCAACTGGGCACAATTGGGAACCGGTGACTGTGTTCCACAACTGGACCTCACCTGGACCAGGTGACTCTGGTCCCCCTCTGGGTCTCACCGTGACCTAGTGACTGTGAATCCAACTTTGGCCTGACTTGGACCTGCTGACGCTGGTTGCCACCTGCCCCTGACCTCGAACTGTTGACTCTGGTTCTTTCAAGGGCCTCCCCTGTACCTGGTGATCCTGGTCCCCACCTGAGCCTCACCTGGACGTGGTGACCCTTGTCAACACCGGGGACTCACCTGGACCTGCTTACTGTGTTCCACACCTGGGTCTCAAGTAGACGTGTTGACCATGGTCCCCAAGGAGGCCCCACATGTACCTGTTGCCTCTGATCCCCTCCGGGGCCTCACGTGTACCTGGTAACTCTGGTCCTCACCTGGGCCTCATCTGGACCTAGTGACTCTGGTCCCCACCTGGGCTTCACCTGGATCTGGTGACTCTGGTCCCCACCTGGACCTCACCTGGATCTGGTGACACTGGTCCTCAGTTTGCCCTCACCCAGACCTGGTGACTCTTGTCCCCAGCTATACCTCAATTCGACCTGATGAATCTGGTCCTCAAGTGGGCCTCACATGGATCTGGGACTCAGCTTGTTAGAGTGGCTCTTGTTCCCACAAGGATCTCACCTGATACTGGTGACTGTGGTCTTATTGTATGCCTCACCAGGACCTAGTGATTCTGTTCCCCATATGGGCCTGCATGGCCCTAGTGACTCTGGTTCTGACCCAGGCATCATTGGGACCTGGATACTCTCTTATATACCTGGGCCTCACCTGAATCTGGTGACTCTGGCCTGCAGGTTGGCCTCACATGGACTTTGTTAGTGGGATGCCACGTGGGCCTTACGCATACCTGGTGACTCAGGTCCGCACGTGGGCCTCTTGGACCTGGTGAATCTGGTCCTTACCTGGTCTTCTCCCAGACCCGGGGAATCTGGTCACAACCTGGGCCTCACCTTGACCTGGTGAATCTGGCCCCCATCTGGGCCTCACCCAGTCCTGGTGACTATGTTCCCCACCTGGACCTGATTGCTCTGGACTCTTTCATAGCCTCACCTGGAACTGGTGACTCTGATCCTATCTGTGCGTCACCCAGACCTGTTGACTCTGGTCCTCACCTGGGCATCATTGGTACCTGGTTACTCTGTTCCACACCTGAGCCTCACCTGGACATGATGTCTCTGGGACCTCTCTGGGTCTCACCCTGACCTGGTGATCTGATCCCCATCTGGATGTCACCTGGACCAGGTGATTCTGGTACCCCTCTAGGCCTCAACCAGATCTGGTGACCCTTTTCCTCAACTGGGCCTCACCTGGACCTAGTGAATATGCTCCATCTGGGCCTCATTTGGACCTGGTGACTCTGGTCACTCACTGGGCATCATTGGGAAATGGTTCCACTGCATGGCCTGCTGGTTGGCCTCACCTGGACCTGGTAACTCTGGTCCCTACCTGGGCATCATCGGGACATGGTTCCTCTGCATGGCCTGCAGGTTCGCCTCATTTTGACCTGGTGAGTGGGGTTCCCACGTGGGTCTTACCCATGCCTGGTGACACAGATCCCCACGTGGGCCTCACTTGAACCTGGTGAATGTGGTCCTTACCTAGTCCTCACCCGGAACTGGTAAATCTGGTCACCACCTGGGCATCACCTAGTCCTGATGACTTTATTCCCCACCTGGCCCTGATTGCTGTGGACACCTTCTCGGCCTCACCTGGAAGTGGTAATTCTGATCCTAATTGGGCCTCTTCCAGATCTGGTGACTCTGGTCCTCACCTGTGGACCATTATGACCTGGATACTCTGTTCCACACCTGAGCCTCACCTGGACATGATGACTCTGGATCCCCTCTGGGCCTCACCCTGACATGGTTACTCTGGTCCCCATCTGGATGTCACCTAACCAGGTGAATCTGGTACCCCTATAGGCCTCAACCAAACCTGGTGACTCTAGTCCTCAACTGGGTCTGCCCGGGACCTAGTGAATATGCTCCCCAACTGCGCCTCATCTGGTCATGATGACTCTGGTTCTACGTGGGCATCATCGGGACATGGTTACTCTATTCCCCACTGGGAGTGACCTGATCCTTGTAACACTGGTCTAACTTTGGCATTTTCTGTACCAGGTGACTCTGGCTCTACCTGGGCCTCACCTGTAACTGGTGACTCTTATCCTAAGCATGGCCTCACCTGACTTGGTGACTCTGGTCCCCATTAGGATGTAACCTGGACCAGGTGATTCTGGTACCCCTCTAGGCCTCAACCAGTTCTGGTGACTCTGGTCCTCAATTGGCTTCACCTGGACCTAGTGAATAAGCTCCATCTGGCCCTCATTTGGACCCTGGTGACTGTCGTCCCTACCTGGGCATCATCGGGACATGGTTCCGCACATGGCCTGCAGGTTGGCCTCACCTGGACCTGGTGAGTGGGATTGCCACCTGTGGCTAACCCATACCTGGTGACTCAGGTCCCCACGTGGGCCTCTTGGACCTGGTGAATCTGGTCCTTACCTCTTCTTCTCCCAACCTGGGGACTCTGGTCATCACCTGGGCCTCACTTGGACAAGGTGAACTGGTCCCCATCTGGGCCTCACCCAGTCCTGGTTACTTTGTTCCCCACCTGGAACTGATTGCTGTGGACTCTTTCTTTGCCTCACCTGAAACTGGTGACTCTGATCCTATCTGCGCGTCACCCAGATCTGGTGACTCTGGTCCTCATCTGGGCATCATTGGTACCTGGTGACTCAGTTCCACCCCTGAAACTCACCTGGACATGATGACTCTGGAACCTCTCTGGGCCTCACCCTGTCCTGGTGACTCTGGTCCCCATCTGGATGTCACCTGGACCAGGTGATACTGGTACCCCTCTGAGCCTCAACCAGATCTGGTGACTCTGGTCCTCTACTGGGCCTCACCTGGACCTAGTGAATATGCTCCATCTGGGCCTCATTTGGACCTGGTGACTCTGGTCCCTACCTGGGCATCATCGGGACATGGTTCCACTGCATGGCCTGCAGGTTGGCATCACCTGGACCTGGTAACTCTGGTTCCTACATGTACATCATCGGGACACGGTTCCTCTGCATGGCGCGAAGGATGGCCTCTCCTGGACCTGGTGAGTTTGGTTGCAACCTGTGCCTCACCCGTACCTGGGGACACAGGTCCCCGCTTGGGCCTCTTGGACCTGCTGAATCTGGTCCTTACCTGGTCGTCTCCCAGCCCCAGGGTCTCTGGTCACCACCTGGGAATCACCTGGACCTGGTGAATCTGGTCCTGACCAGGGCCTCACCCAGTCCTGGTGACTTTGTTCCCCACCTGGACCTGATTGCTGTGGACTCCTTCTTGGCCTCACCTGTAACTGGTGACTCTGATCCTATCTGCACGTCACCCAGACCTGGTGACTCTGGTCCTCACCTGGGCATCATTGGTACCCGGTGACTCTGTTCTACACCTGAGCCTCACCTGGACATGATGACTCTGGAACCTCTCTGGGCCTCACCCTTCCCTAGTGACTGTGGTCCCCATCTGGATGTCACCTGGACCAGGGGATTCTTGTACACCTCTCGGCCTCAACCAGATCTGGTGACTCTGGTCCTCAACTGGGCCTCACCTGGACCTAGTGAATATGCTCCATCTGGGCCTCATTTGGACCTGGTGACCCTGGTCACTACCTGGGCATCATCGGGACATGGTTTCACTGCATGGCCTGCAGGTTGGACTCACCTGGACCTGGTAACTCTGGTCCCTACCTGGGCATCATCGGGACATGGTTCCACTGCATGGCCTGCAGGTTGGCCTCACCTGGACCTGGTAACTCTGGTCCCTACCTGGGCATCATCTGGACACGGACACTTGGACATGATGTCTCTGGAACCTCTCTGGGCCTCACCCTGACCTGGTGACTCTGGTCCCCATCTCGTTGTCACCTGAACCAGGTGATTCTGGTACCCTTATAGGGCTCAACCAGATCTGGTGACTCTGGTCCTCAACTGGGCCTCACCTAGACCTAGTGAATATGCTCCATCTGGGCCTCATCTGGACATGGTGATTCTGATCCCTACCTCGGCATTACCGGGACATGGTTCCACTGCATGGCCTGCAGGTGTGCCTCACCTGGACCTGATAACTCTAGACCCCACCTGGGCATCATCAGGACATGGTTCCTCGGCATGGCCTGCAGGTTTGCCTCACTTGGACCTAGTGAGTGGGGTTTTCACCTGAGACTCACCCATGCCTGGTGACACAGGTCCCAACGTGGGCCTCACGTGGACCTGGTGAATCTGGTCCTTCCCTTGTCCTCACCCGGAACTGGTATCTCTGGTCATCACCTGGGAATCACCTGGACATTGTGATTCTGGTCCCCATTGGGCCTCATCGAGTCCTGGTGACTTTGTTCCCACCTGGACCTGATTGCTGTGTACTCCTTATGGCCCTCACCTGGAACTAGTGACTCTGATCCTAACTGGGCCTCACCCAGATCTGGTGACTATGGTCCTCACCTATGGACCATTATGACCTGGATACTCTGTTCCACACGTGAGCCTCACCTGGACATGATGACTCTGGATCCCCTCTGGGCCTCAGCCTGACATGGTGACTCTGGTCCCCATCTGGATGTCACCTAGACCAGGTGAATATGGTACCCCTCCAAGCCTCAACTAGACCTGGTGACTCTGGTCCTCAACTTGGCCTAACGGGGACCTAGTGAATATGCTCCCCACCTGCACCTCATCGGGAGCTGTTAACTCTGGTTCTACCTGGGCATCATCGGGACATGGTTACTCTATTCCACACTGGGACTGACCTGATCCTGGTAACTCTGGTCCTGACTTTGGCCTCTTCTGTACCAGGTGACTCTGGCTCCACCTGGTCCTCACCTGTAACTGGTGATTGTCGTTCCCACATGGACATCATGTGGACCTGGAGGCTGCAGTGTTTCTAGCTTCTCATGTACCTCGTGACTCTGGTCCCCACCAGGGCCTCACCGGGACCTGGTGAGTGTGGTTGCCACCTGCACCTCACCTGGACCTGGTGATTCTGGCCTGGACCTGAGACTACCCTGGATCTGGTGACTGTGGTCTCCACCTGGGCTTCACCTGGATTTGGGGACTCCGGTCCCCATCTGGGCGTCACCTGGCCCTGTTGACCATGGTACTCAAGTGGGCAAAATTGGGACCTGGTGACTGTGTTCCACACCTGGACCTCAACTGGACAGGCGACTCTGGTCCCCCTCTGGGTCTCACCGTGCCATGGTGACTGTGAATCCAACTTTGGCCCGACTTGGACCTGCTGACCCTGGTTCCCACCTGCGACTGACGCCGTACTGTTGACTCTGGTACTTTCAAGGGACTCCCCTGGACCTGGTGATCCTGGTCCTCACCTGGGCCTCACCTGGACGTGGTAACTTTTGTCACCACTGGTTACTCACCTAGACCTGGTTACTGTGTTCCACACCTGAGCCTCAAGTAGACCTGTTGACCATGGTCCCCAAGCCGCCTCACATGGACCTGTTGCCTCTGATCCCCACCGGGGCCTCTCGTGTACCTGGTAACTCTGGTCCTCACCTGGGCATCATTGGTCCTGGTGACTCTGTTCCATACCTGAGGCTCCCCTGGACATGATGTCTCTGGAACCTCTCTGGCTATCAACCTGACCTGGTGACTCTGGTCCCCATATGGATGTCACCTGGACCAGGGGATTATGCTACCCCTCTGGGCCTCAACCAGGTCTGGTGACTCTGGTCCTCAAATGGGCCTCACCTGGACCTAGTGAATATGCTCCGTCTGGGCCTCATTTGGACCTGGTGACTCTGGTCCCTACCTGGGCATCATCGGGACATGGTTCCACTGCATGACATGCAGGTTGGCCTCACCTGGACCTGGTAACTCTGGTCCCTACCTGCATTATCGGGACATGGTTCCACTGCATGGCCTGTAGGTTGGCCTCACCTGGACCTGGTAACTCTCGTGCCTACCTGAGCATCATTGGGACCTGTTTCCTCTGCATGGCCTGCAGGTTGGCCTCACCTGGAACTGGTGAGTGGGTTTGTCACCTGGGCCTCACCCTTGCCTAGTGACACAGGTCCCCACGTGGGCCTCACTTGGACCTGGTGAATCTGGTCCTTACCTGGTGGTTACCCGGAACTGGTAACTCTGGTCACCACATGGGAATCACCTGGGCCTGCTGAATCTGGTCCCCATCTGGGCCTCACCCAGTCCTGTTGACTTTCTTCCCCACCTGGACCTGATTGCTGTGGACTCCTTCTTGGCTAACCTGGAACTGCTGACTCTGATGCTAACTGGGCCTCACCCAGATCTGGTGACTCTGGTCCTCACCTGTGGACCATTATGACCTGGATACTCTGTTCCACACCTGAGCCTCACCTGGATATGTTGACTCTGGATCCCCTCTGGGCCTCAGCCTGACTTGGGGACTCTGGACCCCATCTGGATGTCACCAGACCAGGTAAATCTGGTACCCCTCTAGGCCTCACCTAGACCTGGTGACTCAGGTCCTCAACTGGGCCTCAACGGGACCTAGTGAACATGCTCCCCACCTGCGCCACATCTGGGCCTGGTGACTCTGGTTCTACCTTGGCATCATCGGGACATGGTTACTCTATTCCCACTTGGAGTGACCTGATCCTGGTAACTCTGGTCCTGACTTTGGCCTCTTCTGTTCCAGGTGAGTCTGGCTCCACCTGGGCCTCACCTGTAACTGGTGACTCTGATCCTAAGCATGGCCTCACCTGACCTGGTGACTGTGGTTCCCATCGGGACCTCACCTGGACCTCATGTCTCTGGTCCCACTTAGGCCTCACCAGGATCTGGTGTCTCTGCCACCCACCTGGGTAGCATCAGGATATGGTTACACTGTTCACTAACAGTGACCCAGCAGGACTTATTAACTCTGGTCTTCACCTGGGCCACACCTGGACATGGTGACACTTTTTCCCACGTGGGTCTCACCTGGACATGGTGAGTCGGATCCCCACCTGATCCTCACCTGTAACTGGTGATTCTCTTTCCCACATGGAGATCATTTGGACCTGTTGGCTACAGTGTTTCTAGCATCTTTTTTTAATTTTTATTTTTTTATGATAGTCACAGAGAGAGAGAGAGGCAGAGACACAGGCAGAGGGAGAAGCAGGCTCCATGCACCGGGAGCCCGAGGTGGGATTCGATCTCCGGTCTCCAGGATCGCGCCCTGGGCCAAAGGCAGGCGCCAAACCGCTGCGCCACCAAGGGATGCCATGTGTTTCTAGCTTCTCATGTACCTCGAGACTCGGGTCCCACCAGTGCCTCACCGGGACCTGGTAAGTTTGGTTGCCACCTGCACCACACCTGGACCTGGTGATTCTGGTCTGCACCTGACACTACCCTGGATCTTGTGACTGTGGTCCCCACCTGGGCTTCACCTGGATTTCGGGACTCTGGTCCCCACCTCGGTCTCACCTGGCCCTGGGACCATGGTCCTCAACTGGACAAATTTGGGACCTGGTGACTGTGTTCCACAACTGGACTTCACCTGGACCATGTGACTATGCTCCCCCTCTGGGTCTCACCGTGCCCTAGTGACTGTGAATTCCACTTTGGCTTGACTTGGACCTGCTGACACTGGTTGCCACCTGCGCCAGAACTCCAACTGTTGACTCTGGTTCTTTCAAGGGCCTCCCCTGTACCTGGTGATCCTGGTCCCACCTGGGCTTCACCTGGACGTGGTGACCCTTGTAACCACGGGGGACTCACCTGGACCTGCTTACTGCGTTCCACATCTGGGTCTCAAGTGGACCTGTTGATCATGGTCCCCAAGCCGTCGTCACATGGACCTGTTCCCTCTGATCCCCACCGGATCCTCACGTGTACCTGGTAACTCTGGTCCTCACCTGGGCCTCATCTCACCTAGTGACTCTGGTCCCACCTGAGCTTCACCTGGATCTGGAGACTCTGGTCCCCACCTGGACTTTACCTGGACCTGGTGACTGTGGTCCCACCCGGGCCTCTACTGGATGAGGTGACTGGTTCCCACAGGGACCTCACCTGGACCTGGTGACTCAGGTCCTCATATGGGCATCATGGTACCTGGTTTCTCAGTTCCACATCGGGGCCTCACCTGGACCTAGTGATTCTCGTCCCCCTCTGGGCCTCAACCTGACGTGGTGACCTCTGGTCACCCCTGGATATCACCAGAACCGGGTGACTCTGTTCCCCTCTGGGACTCTCCCGGAGCTGGGGACACTGGTCCTCAGCTGGGCCTCAACAGGACCTGGTGAATCTACTCCTCACTTAGGCCTCGTCTGGACCTTGTGACTCTTTTCCCACCTTGCATCAATGGGACATGGTTACACTGTTGCCCACCTGGGCCTCTCCTGGACAGTGATAACTTTGCTCCACACTTTGGCCTTAACTGGTCCTGATGAATCTTGTCTCCCCACCTACACCTCAATCTGGACCTGGTGAGTGTGGTCCCCACCTGGGTGTCACCTGGACCTGGTGACTCTCGTTCCCACTTGAAACACACCTGGCCCTGTTGACTGTGGTGTTCTTGTAGACTCACATTTACTTGTGACTCCGGTCCCCACTAGGGCCTCACCTGGATCTGGTGACTCTAACCTGCAGGTTGGCCTCACCTGGACCTGGTGAGTCGGGTTGCCACATGGGCCTCCCCCATACGTGTTGACTCAGGTCCACACGTGGGCTTCTTGGACCTGGTGAATCTGGTCATTACCTGGTCCTCTCCCAGACTCGGGGACTCTGGTCAACACCTGGGCCTCACCAAATCTGGTGAATCTGGTCCCCATCTGGGCCTCACCCAGTCCTGGTGACTTTGTTCCCACATGGACCTGATTGCTGTGGACGCCTTCTTGGCCTCTCCTGGAACTGGTGTCTCTGATCCTAACTGGGCCTCACCCAGATCTGGTGACTCTGGTCCTCACCTGTGGACCATTATGACCTGGATACTCTGTTCCAACGTGAGCCTCACCCGGACATGATGACTCTGGATCCCCTCTGGGCCTCAGCCTGACATGGTGACTCTGGTCCCCATCTGGATGTCACCTAGACCAGGTGAATTCGATACCCCTCTCAAGCCTCACTAGACCTGTGAATCGGTCCTCAACTGGCCTAACCGGAACCTAGTGAATATGCTCCCCACCTGCAACTCACTGGCCCTGGTACTCTGGTTCTACCTGGGCATCATCGGGACATGGTTACTCTGTTCCACACTGGACTGACCTGATCCTGTAACTCTGGTCCTGACTTTGGGCCTCTTCTGTACCAGTGACTCTGTGCTCCACATGGGCCTCACCTGTAACGTGGTGACTCTGATCTAAGCAGTGCCTCACCTGACATGGTGACTGTGATTTCCATCAGGATCTTACCTGGGACCTGCCGTGTCTCCTGGTCCACCTGGGCCCACAGGACCTGGTGTCTCTGGTAGCCCACCTGGGTAGCATCAGGATATGGTTACACTGTTCACTAATAGTGACCCAGCCAGACCTATTAACTCCGGTCTTCACCTGGGCCACACCTGGACATGGAGACACTCGTTCCCATCTGGTCTCACCGGGACATGTGAGTCGGATCCCCACCTGGTCCTCACCTGTAACTGTGATCCTCGTTCCCACATGGACATCATGTGGACCTGGTGGCTGCAGTGTTACAAGCTTCTCATGTACCTCGTGTCTCTGGTCCCCACCGGGGCCTCACCGGGACCGGGGTGAGTGTCGTTGCCACCTGCACCTCACATGGACCTGGTGATTCTGGTCTGCACCTGAGACTACCCTGGATCTGGTGGCCTGTGGTCCCCACCTTGGCTTCACCTGGATTTGGGGACTCCGGTCCCCATCTGGGCCTCACCTGGCCCTGTTGACCATGGTCCTCAACTGTGCAAAAATTGGTACCCGGAGACTGTGTCCACAACTGGACCTCACCTGGACCAAGTGACACTGGTCCCACTCTGGGTCTCACCGTGCCCTAGTGACTGTGAACCCCACTTGGCCTGACTTGGACATGCTGACCCTTGTTGCCACCTGCGCCTGACCTCGAACTGTTGACTCTGGTTCTTTCAAGGGCCTTCCCTGGACCTGGTGATCCTGGTCGGACCTGGGCCACACCTGGAAGTGGTGACTCCTGTCACCAATGGGTAGTCACCTGGACCTGCTTACTGTGTTCCACACCTGAGGCCTCAAGTAGACCTGTTGACCATGGTACCCCAAGCCGGCCTCACATGGACCTGTTGACTCTGATCCCCCCGGGTCCTCACGTGTACCTGGTAACTCTGGTCCTCACCTGGGCCAGATCTGGACCTAGTGACTCTGGTCCCCATCTGGGCTTCACATGGATCTGGTGACTCTGGTCCCCACCTGGACTTTACCTGGATCTGGTGACTCTGGACTCCACCGGACCTCTCCTGGACCTCGTGACTCTCTTCCAACATGGACCTCACCGGATCTGGTCGACTCTGGTCCTCAGTTTGGACTCTCCTGGACCTGGTGTCTCTCGTCCGCACTTTGACCTAACTCAGAACTGCTGAATCTTGCCCCACCTAGGCCGCACCCAGACCTGGTGACTCTTGTCCCCAGCTATAGCCTCAATTACGACCTGATGAATCTGGTCCTCACGTGGGCCTCACATGGATCCATGGGACTCAGCTGGATAGAGTGGCTCTGGTTCCCACAAGGGGCTCACCTGATACTGGTGACTGTGGTCTTATTCTATGCCTCACTAGGACCTAGTGATTCTGTTCCCCATCTGGGCTTGCATGGCCCTAGTGACTCTGGTCCTCACCCAGGCATCACTTGGGACCTGGATACTCTATTCCACACCTGGGCCTCACTTTGACCAGGGACATCGGGTCCCATTCTGGGCCTCAAACTAAACTGGTTACTCTAGGTTCCCCCTCTGGACCTCACCCTTACCTGGTGACTCTGGTCACCCCTTGGGCTTCACTTGGGCCTGGTGAATCTGGTCCTTAGCTGGTCCGCACCTGGATCTGGGTGACATGGTCACCACGTGGACCTCATCTGGACTTGGTGAATCCTGTTGCCACCTGCGCCTCACCTGGACCTTGTGACTGTGGTCCCACCTGGACCTCACCTGGATCTGGTGGCTCTGGTTCCCATATGGCGCTTCTCCTGGTCCTGGTTCCTGTGGTCTCCTTCTGGCCTCACCTAGAACACAATGACTCTGATCCATATTTGGGCCTCTCCTGGACCTGTGGACTCTGGTCCTTACCTGGGCATCATTGGGACCTGGATACTCTCTTATATAACTTGGCCTCACCTGGACTTTGAGTGTGGTCCCACCTGGGCCTCACCTGGACGAGGTAACTGGTTCCCCAGGGACCTCACCTGGACCTGGTGACTCAGGTCCTCATATGGGCATCATTGGACCTGGTTTCTCAGTCCACATTGGGGCCTCACTGGACCTAGTGATTCTCGTCCCCCTCTGGGCCTCACCCTGACGTGGTGACTCTGGTCCCCACCTGGATATCACCAGAACCGGGTGACTCTGGTCCCACTGTGGGACTCACCCAGAGCTGGGGACAGTGGTCCTCAAATGGGCCTCAAACAGGACCTGGTGAATCTACTCCTCACTTAGGCCTCGTTCCGGACCTTGGACTCTTTTCCAACTGGCATCAATGGGACATGGTTCTCTGTCCCCCACCTATGCCCTACTACTGGACATGATAACTTTGCTCAACACTTTGGCCTCAACTGCTCCTGATGAATCTGGTCCCCCACCTAGGCCTCAATCTGCCTGGTGACTGTGGTCCCCCACCTGGGTCTCAGCTGGACCTGGTGACTCTCGTTTCCCACAGAAACACCTATACCTGGTGACTGTGGTGTTCTTGTAGACTCACATTTACCTGGTGACTCCTGTCCCCACTGGGGCCTCACCTGTTCTGGGGACTCTGGCTGCAAGTTGGCCTCACCTGGACCTGGTGAGTGGGGTTCCCACCTGGGCATCACACATACCTGGTGACCACGTCCCCACGGTGGGCCTCTTGGATCTGGTGAATCTGGCCCTTACCTGGTCCTCTCCAGACCCGGGACTCTGGTCACCACCTTGGCTCACCTGGGCCTGGTGAATCTGGTCCCCATCTGTGCCTCACCCAGTCCTGGTGACTTTGTTCCCCACTTGGACCTGATTGCTGTGGACTCTATCTTGGCCTCCCTTGGAACTGGTGACTCTGATCCTATCTGTGTGTCACCCAGACCGTGGTTGACTCTCGTCCTCACTTGGGCATCATTGGTACCTGATTACTCTGTTTCACACCTGAGCCTCCCCTGGACATGAGACTCTGGAACCTCTCTGGCCTCACCCTGACCTGGTGACTCTGGTCCAATTCTGGATGTCACCTGGACCAGTGTGATTCTTGGTACCCCTCCTAGGCCTCAACCAGATCTGGTGACTTTTGTCCTCAACTGGGCCTCACCTGGACCTAGTGAAATTGCTCCATGGGCCTCATTTGGACCTGGAGACTCTGGTCACTCACTGGGCATCATCGGGAATGGTTGCACTGCATGGCCTCCTGGTTTGCCTCACCTGGACCTGGTAACTCTGGTCCCTACCTGGGTTTCATCGGGACACGGTTCCTGCTTGGCCTGCCGGTTGGCCTCATCTTGACCTCGTGAGTGGAGTTCCCACCTGGGTCTACCCATGCCTGGTGACACAGGTCCCCACGTGGGCCTCACTTGGACCTGGTGAATTTGGTCCTTACCTAGTCCTCACCCGGAATGGTAAATCTGGTCACCACCTGGGCATCACCTAGACCTGACTTTGTTCCCCACCTGGACCTGATTGCTGTGGACACCTTCTTGGCCTCACCTGGAAGTGGTAACTCTGATCCTAACTGGGCCTTTCCCAGATCTGGTGACTCTGGTCCTCACCTGTGGACAATTATGACCTGGATACTCTGTTCCACACCTGAGCCTCCCTGGACATGATGACTCTGGATCCCCTCTGGGCCTCACCCTGACATGGTTACTCTGGTCCCCATCTGGATGTCACCTAGACCAGGTGAATCTGGTACCCCTCTGTGCCTCAACCAGATCTGGTGACTCTGGTCCTCAACTGGGCCTCACCTGGACCTAGTGAATATGCTCCATCTGGGCCTCATTTGGACCTGGTGACTCTGGTCCCTACGTGGGCAACATCGGGACATGGTTCCAATAATGGTCTGCATGGTGGCCTCTTCTTGACCTGGTAACTCTGGTCCCTACCTGGGCATCATCGGGACACGGTTCCTCTGCATGGCCTGCAGGTTGGCGTCACCTGGACCTCGTACCTCTGGTCCCTACCTGGGCATCATCGGGACACGGTTCCTCTGCATGACCTGCAGGTTGGCCTCACCTGGACCTGGAGAGTGGGCTTGCCACCTGGGCCTCACCCATACCTGGTGACACAGGTCCCACGTGGGCCTAACTTGGACCTGGTGAATCTGGTCCTTACCTGTCCTCACCCGGAACTGGTAACCCTTGTCACCACCTGGGAATCACCTGGACCTGGTGAATCTGGTCCCCATCTGGGCCTCACCCAGTCCTGGTGACTTTGTTCCCCACCTGGACCTGATTGCTGTGGACTCTTCTTGGCCTCACCTGGAACTTGTGACTCTGCTTCTAACTGGTCCTCACCCAGATATGGTGACTCTGGTCCTCACCTGTGGACCATTATGACCTGGATACTCTATTCACACCTGAACCTCACCTGGACATGATGACTCTGGATGCCCTCTGGGCCTCACCCTGACATGGTGACTCTGGTCCCCATCTGGATGTCCCCTAGACCAGGTGAATCTGGTACCCCCTCTAGGCGTCAACTAGACCTGGTGACTCTGGTCCTCATCTGGGCCTCACCTGGACCTAGTGAATATTCTCCCCACCTGCGCCTCGATGGACCTGGTGACTCTGGTTCTACCTGGGCATCATTGGGACATGGTTACTGTATTACCCACAGGGACTGACCTGATCCTGGTAACTCTGGTCCTGACTTTGGCCTCTTCTGTACCAGGAGACTCTGGCTCCACCTGGGCCTCACCTGTACCTGGTGACTCTGATCCTAAGCATGGCCTCACCTGACCTGGTGACTGTGGTTCCCATCGGGACCTCACCTGGACCTCATGTCTCCGGTTACACCTGGGCCTCACCAGGACCTGGTGTCTCTGGTACCCACCTAGGTAGCATCAGGATATGGTTACACTGTTCACTAATAGTGACCCAGCCAGACCTATTAACTCTGGTCTTCACCTGGGCCACACCTGGACATGGTGACACTGGTTCGAACCTGGGTCTCACCTGGACATGGTGAGTCGGATCCCCACCTGGTCCTCACGTGTAACTGGTGATTCTCATTCCAGCATGGACATCACGTGGACCTGGTGGCTGCAGTGTTTCTAGCTTCTCATGTACCTCGTGACTCTGGTCCCCACCAGGGCTTCACCGGGACCTGGTGAGTGTGGTTGCCACCTGCACCTCACCTGGACCTGGTGATTCTGGTCTGCACCTGAGACTACCCTGGATCTGGTGACTGTGGTTCCCTCCTGGGCTTCACCTGGATTTGGGGACTCCGGTCCCCATCTGGGCCTCACCTGGCCCTGTTGACCATGGTCCTCAACTGGGCAAAATTGGGACCCTGTGACTGTGTTCCACAACTGGACCTCACCTGGACCAGGTGACTCTGGTCCCTCTCTGGATCACCGTGCCCTAGTGACTGTGAACCCCACTTTGGCCTGGCTTCGACCTGCTGACCCTGGTTGCCACCTGCGCCTGACCTCGAACTGTTGACTCTGGTTCTTTCAAGGGCCTCCCTGTACCTGGTGATCCTGGTGCCCACCTGGTCCTCACCTTGACGTGGTGACCTTTGTCACCACCGGGACTCACCTGGACCTGCTTACTGTGTTCCACACCTGGGCCTCAAGTACACTCTTGACCATTGTCCCCAAGCCCGCCTAACATGGACCTGTTGCCTCTGATCCCCACCGGGGCCTCACGTGTACCTGGTAACTCTGGGCCTCACCTGGGCCTTATCTGCACCTAGAGACTCTGGTCCCCACCTGGACTTCACCTGGATCTGGTGACTCTGGTCCCACCTGGATTTTACCTGGATCTGGTGACTCTGGTCCCCACCTGGATATCACCAGAACCGGGTGACACAACCGGAGTTGGGGACAGTGGTCCTCAGCTGGGCCTCAACAGGACCTGGTGAATCTACTCCAAACTTAGGCTTCGTCTGGACATTGTGACTCTTTTCCCACCTGGCATCAATGGGACATGGTTACTCTGTTCCCCACCTGGCCTCACCTGGACATGATAACTTTGCTGCACACTTTGGCCTCAACTGGTCCTGATGACTCTCGTCCCCCAACCTAGGCCTCAATCTGGACCTGGTGACTGTCGTCCCCAACTGGGTCTCAGCTGGACCTGGTGACTCCCGTTCCCACATGAACCACTACTGGACCTGGTGACTGTGGTGTTCTTGTAGACTCACATTTACCTTGTGACTCCCGTCCCCACTAGGGCCTCACATGGATCTGGTGACTCTGGCCTGCAGGTTGGCCTCACCTGACCTGGTGCTGTGGTTCCCATCGGGACCTCACCTGGACCTCATGTCTCCAGTTACACTTGGGCCTCACCAGGACCTGGTGTCTCTGGTACCACCTGGGTAGCATCACGATATGGTTACACTGTTCACTAACACTCATCCATCCGGACCTAATAACTCTGGTCTTCACCTGGGGCACACCAGGACATGAAGACACTGGTTCCCATCTGGGTCTCACCTGGATATGGTGAGTCGGATCCCCACCTGGTCCCACCTGTAACTGGTGATCCTCGTTCCCACATGGACATGATGTGGACCTGGTGGCTGCAGTGTTACAAGCTTCTCATGTACCTCGTGTCTCTGGTCCCCACCGGGGCCTCACCGGGACCGTGTGAGTGTGGTTGCCACCTGCACCTCACATGGACCTGGTGATTCTGGTCTGCACCTGAGACTACCCTGGATCGGGTACCTGTGGTCCCCACCTTGGCTTCACCTGGATTTGGGGACTCCGGTCCCCATCTGGGCCTCACCTGGCCCTGTTGACCATGGTCCTCAACTGTGCAAAATTGGTACCCGGAGACTGTGTTCCACAACTGGACCTCACCTGGACCAATGACACTGGTCCCACTCTGGGTCTCACCGTGCCCTAGTGACTGTGAACCCCACTTTGGCCTGACTTGGACATGCTGACCCTTGTTGCCACCTGCGCCTGACCTCGAACTGTTGACTCTGGTTCTTTCAAAGGCCTTCCCTGGACCTGGTGATCCTGGTCGGACCTGGGCCACACCTGGACGTGGTGACTCCTGTCACCAATGGTAGTCACCTGGACCTGCTTACTTGTGTTCCACACCTGAGCCTAAAGTAGACCTGTTGACCATGGTCCCCAAGCCGGCCTCACATGGACCTGTTGACTCTGATCCCCACCGGGTCCTCACGTGTACCTGGTAACTCTGGTCCTCACCTGGGCCAGATCTGGACCTAGTGACTCTGTTCCCCATCTGGGCTTCACATGGATCTGGTGACTCTGGTCCCCACCTGGACTTTACCTGGATCTGGTGACTCTGGACTCCACCTGGACCTCTCCTGACCTCGTGACTCTCTTTCCAACATGGACCTCACCTGGATCTGGTGACTCTGGTCCTCAGTTTGGACTCTCCTGGACCTGGTGTCTCTCGTCCCCACTTTGACCTAACTCAGAACTGCTGAATCTTGCCCCACCTAGGCCGCACCCAGACCTGTGACCCTTGTCCCCAGCTATGCCTGAATACGACCTGATGAATCTGGTCCTCACGTGGGCCTCACATGGTCCAGGGACTCAGCTGGATAGAGTGGCTCTGGTTCCCAAGGGGCTCACCTGATACTGCTGAATGTGGTCTTATTCTATGCCTCAATAGGACCTAGTGATTCTGTTCCCCATCTGGGCCTGCATGGCCCTAGTGACTCTGGTCCTCACCCAGGCGTCACTGGGACCTGGATACTCTATTCCACACCTGGGCCTCACTTTGACCAGGGACCTCTGGTCCCATTCTGGGCCTCAAACTAAACTGGTTACTCAAGTTCCCCCTCTGGCCCTCACCCTGACCTGGTGATTCTGGTCACCCTTGGTTTCACTTGGGCCTGGAGAATCTGGTCCTTATCTGTTCCGCACCTGGATCTGGTGACTGGTCGCGACCTTGGCCTCACCTGGACTTGGTGAATCCTGTTGCCACTGCGCCTCACCGGACCTTGCGACTGTGGTCCACCTGGACCTCACCTGGACGAAGTTACTGGTTCCCACAGGGACCTCACCTGGACCTGGTGACTCAGGTCCTCATATGGGCATCATGGGACCTGGTTTCTCAGTTCCACATCGGGGTCTCACCTGACCTAGTGATTCTTGTCCCCCTCTGGGCCTCACCCTGATGTGGTGACTCTGGTCCCCACCTGGATATCACCAGAACCGGGTGCCTCTGGTCCCCCTCTGGGACTCACCCGGAGCTGGGGACACTGGTCCTCATCTGGTCCTCAACAGGACCTGGTGAATCTACTCCTCACTTAGGCCTCGTCTGGACCTTGTGACTCTTTTCCCATCTGGCATCAATGGGACATGGTTACTCTGTTCCCCACCTTGGCCTCACATCAACATGATAACTTTTATCCACACTTTGGCCTCAACTGGTCCTGATGGCTCTGGTCCCCCCACCTAGGCCTCAATCGGACTGGTGACTGTGGTCCCCACCTGGGTCTCACCTGGATCTGGTGACTCTCGTTCCCACATGAACCACACCTGGACCTGGTGACTGTGTTGTTCTTGTAGACTCACATTACCTGGTGACACCGGTCCCCACTAGGGCCTCACCTAGTTCTGCTGACTGTGGCCTGTCGTTTGGCCTCCCCTTACATGGTGAGTGGGTTGCCACCTGAGGTTCACCCATACCTGGTGACTCAGGAACACACGTGGTCCTCTTGGACCTGGTGAATCTGGTCCTTACATGGTCCTCTCCCAGACCCAGGGACTCTGGTCACCACCTGGGCCTCACCTGACCTGGTGAATCTCTTCCCCATCTGGGCCTCACCCAGTCTTGGTGACTTTGTTCCACAACTGGACCTGATTGCTTTGGACTCTTTCTGGCCTCACCTGGAACTGGTGACTCTTATCTTCTCTGCGCGTGACTCAGGCCTGGTGACTCTGGTCCTCACCTGGGCATCATTGGTACCTGGTGACTCTGTTCCACACCTGAGCCTCACCTGGACATGATGACTCTGGAACCACTCTGGGCCTCACCCTGACCTGGTGACTCTGGTCCCCATCTGAATGTCACCTGGACCAGGGGATTCTGGTACCCCTCTAGGCCTCAACCAGATCTCGTTTCTCTCTTCTGTCCTCAACTGGGCCTCGGTTTGGTCCCAGTGAATATGCTCCATCTTGGCCTCATTTGGACCTGGTTACTCTGGTCCCTACCAGGGCATCATGGGGACCTATTTCTACTGCATTGCCTGCAGGTTATCAACTGGGGAAAAATCGGAGCGTGGTGACTGTGTTCCACAACTGGACCTCACCTGGAACCAGGAATCTGGTTCCCCTCTGTGTCCTACACGTCCCTAGTGACTGTAACCCACTTGGCCTGCTTCGCCTGCTGACCCTGGTTGGAAGCTGCGCTAACCTCGAACTGTTGATTCTGGTTCTTTCACAGGGGCCTCCCTGTAACTGGTGTATCTGGTCTACACCGGGCCTAACCCTGGGCGTGGTGCTCTTGTCACCACTGGGGGACTCACATGATCTGCTTACTGTGTTACACCTGGGCCTCAATAGACTCTTGACCATGGCCCAAAGCCGGCCTCACTGGACCTGTTGCCTCGATCCCCACCGTGGCCTCACGTGTACTTGGTAACTCTGGTCCCAACCTGGCCTCATTTCTGGACCTAGTGACTCTGGTCCCACCTGGGCTTCACCTGGATCTGGTGACTCCGGTCGCCACCTGAACTTCACATGTTATCTGGTGACTCGGTAGCCCCCCTGGCACTCTCCTGGACTCTGGGACTCTGGACACCCCTTGGGCTTCACTTTGCCTGGTGTATCTGGTCCCTTAGCTTGCTCCCACCTGGATGTGGTGAATGGTCGCCACCTGGGCCTCACTGGACTTGGTGCCCATCCTGTTTGCACACTGACGCCCACCTGGAAACTTGTGACTGTGGTTACCCTGGATCTCAACCTGGATCTGGGTGTCGCTGGTTAACATATGGGCTCTCCTGACCTGGTTCCTGTTGGTCTCCATCTGGCCTCACCGTTGTAACACAATGACTCTGCATACATATTTGGGCGTCTCCTGGGACCTGTTGGACTCGGTCCGTTACCTGGAAATCATTGGGAGCTGGATACTCTCTTATATACTTGAGCCCTCACTGACCTGGGAATGGGTCCCACCTGGGCCTCACCTGCACGAGGGTCGACTGGTTTCCCACAGGGGACCTCACTGGACCTGGTGACTCAGGTCATCATATGGGCATCATGGTGGACCAGGTTTTCTCAGTTCCACAACGGGGTCCTCACCTGGACCTAGTGCTTCTGTCTCCCTCTGGGCCCACCCCGACGTGGTGACCGGTCCCCACCGGACGTCCCAGAACTCGGGTGACTCCTGGTCCCCCTCTGGGACTCCCTAGCTGGGGGACACTGGTCCTCCCAATGGATCTCAACAGACCTGGTGATCTATCCTCATTAGGGTTCCTCACTCTGGACCTTGTGACTCTTTTCCCACTGGCACAGGGACATGTTACGTCTGTTCCCTCCTTGGCCTCACCTGGACATGCATAAACTTTGCTCCACCTTTGGCCTCAACTGCCTGATTAACGGCCCCCCACCTAGCCTCAATCTGGCCCTGTGTGATGTGGGCCCCAACTGGTCTAACCTGGACCTGGGGACCTCGTTCCCAATGAACCACACCTGGACCTGGGGTGACTGTGGTGATCTTGCTAGACTCACATTTAACTGGGGACCTCCGGTCCCCACTAGGGCCTCACCTGGATCTGGTGACTTGCCTGCAGGTTGGCCTCACTGACCTGGTGAGGGGTGCCACACTGGGCCTCACCCAACCTGGTGACACAGTCCCCACGTGGGGCATCTTGGGACCTGATGAATCTGGTCCTTAACGCTGGTCCTCTCGCCCAGACCGGGGACTTGATCACCACCTGGGCTCACCTGACCTTGGGTGAAATCTGGTCCCCATCTGGGCCTCCCCCAGGCCTGGTGATTGTTCCCCCCTGGATCTAATTGCTGGGACCACTTTCTTGGCCTCACCTGGCACTGGTGACTTTAATCTATCTGCGGCATCCCGATCTGGACTCTGGTCCTCACCTGGGCATCATGTACACTGGGGTATCGTTCCACAGCTAGCCTCACCTGGACCTAAAGACTTCTGGAACCTCTCTGGGCCCTCACCTGACCTTGACTCTCGTCCCCATCTGTATGGTACCTGGAACCATGGGGTTCTGGTATCCCTCTAGGACTCAACCGGTCTGGGACTCGGTCCTCAACTGGGACTACATGGACCTAGTGAACATGGCTTAATACTGAGCCTCAGTTGAGGACTTGTTACTCTCGTCCCTACCTTGGGCATCATCGGGACATTGCATCCACTGCATGGCCTGGCCGTTTGGCCTAGCTGGACCTTGTACTCTGGTCCCTACCTGGCAGCAGCCGGGACAGGTTCCTCTGCATGGCCCCAGGTTGGCCTCACCTGGCCTAGTGAGTGGGGTTGCCACGTGGGCTGCACCATACCATGGTACCACAGGTCCCCACGTGGCCTCACTTAATGACACTAGGGTGAAAAAAACTGTCCTTTCCTGGTTCGGCTCACCGGGCTGGAGACTTGGAACGCCTGTCACCAGCACTGGGAAGTCACCTGGACCTGGTAACTGGTCCCCCTCTGGCTCACCCAGTCTTGTGACTTTCTTCCCACCTGGACCTGTTGATAACGTGGACTCTCTTGGCCACTACCTTGGTAGAACGTGATGCACAAATCTGAATCCTAACGTGGGCCTCACCCAGATCTGTGACTCTGGTCCTCACTGTGGACCCTTATGACCGATATCTCGTTCCACACCTGACCTCACCTGGACATGATGACTCTGCGCAACCGTCTCTGGTCCTGCACCCTGACACTGTTATTGGTCCCCATCCGATGGCACTAGATAGGTGAATCTGGTGTCCCTCTAGGCCTCAACTATGACCTGGTTGGACTACTGAGTCCAGATCGGGCTCACGGGGAGTATGGACATGCTGCCCACCTGCGCCTGCATCCTGGACTGCGGTGACTCTGGTTCTGACCTGGCATATCGAGACATGATTACTCATTCCCACTGGACTGACCTGATCCTGGTATCTGGGTCCTTTGAACTTTGGCCTTCTTTCTCATATCGCTGACTCTGGCTCCACCTGGGCCTCACCTGTAGCTGGTGACTCTGATCTATTCATGCCTCACGCTGACCTGGTGTCTGTGGTTTCCATCGGTACCTCAGCCTGGTCCTATGGTCTCTGGTCCAAAGTGTGACTCACCAGGACCTTGGGTAGTCTGGTACCCCCTGAGTAGCATCAGGATAGTTACAGTTCACTAACAGTTTGACTGCGCCGGACTATGAACTGTCTCGTCGTCACCTGTGTCCACACTTGGACATGGTGCACTGTGTTTCCCACCAGGGTCTCACCTGGACATGGTACTCGGATCCCACCTTCTCCTCACCGTAACTGGTAATTCTCGTTCCACCTGGACAGGTCATGTGGTTACATGGTGGCATTCAGTTGTTTCTAGCTTCTCATGTACCCCCTTCAGTCTGACTCTCGTACCCACCAGGTGCCTCACCGGGACTTGGTGGGGTGGTTGCACCTGCACCTCACCAGGACCTGGTGTATTCTGGTGCTCCACCATGAGGACTACCTGGATCTGGTGACTCTGGTCCCCACGCTGGGCTTCAACTAATTTGGGGACTCCAGTCCCTCTGGCATCACCTGGCCTGTTTAACATGGTCCTCAACTGGGCATATTTGGGTACCCAGAGACTCTTGGTTCCAAACTGACCTCACGCTGGAAACCGGGTGACTCTGGTCCCCCTCTGGGTCTCACTACCCTAGTGTACTGTCCAACCACACTGTGGCCTGAACCTGAAACCTGCTGACCCCGTTGCCACTGCGATGACCTCGAACAGTGACTCTGGTTATTTCAAGGGCCTCCCCTCCCCTGTACCTGGTGATCATTGGTCCCCACTTGGGCCTCACTGGTACGTGGTGGACTCTTGTACCACCGGGGCTAACATGACTGGTATCTGTGTTTCCACCTGGGCCTAATGTAGACCTGTTGACAAGACGTTTCCCCAGCCGGCCTGACACATGGACCTGGTTGCCTCTCGATCCCCACCGGGGCCTCAACGTGTACCTGGTACTCTGGGCCCTCACCTAGGCTCTTGGACTCTGTGGACTCTGGTCCCCACCTGGGCTTGCACCTGATCTGGTGACTCTGGTCCCAGCTGACCTCTCCTGGACCTGTGACTCTCTTGCCCAAATGAGTCACCTGGATTCTGTTTGAATCTGTCCCTCAGTTTGCCCGCACCTGGACCTGGTGTCTCTCGTCCCCACTTTGAACCTAACTAGAACTGCTGAATCTGCCCCACCTAGTCCGCACCCACACCTGGGTGATCTTGTCCCAGCTATGCCTAATTCGACCTGATAATCTGGTTCTCGAGTAGGCTCACATAGCCTGGGACTCAAGCTTGTATAGGAGTGGACTCTGACCCACATGAGGGCCACCTATATGGTGATTTGTGGTCTTCTTCTATGCTAGCAGGAACCTAGTGATTGGAGCAAAAAATGATATCCCCTCTGGCCTGCATGGCCCTAGTGTGACTCGAGTCCTCACCCAGGCGAATCTTTGGGACCTGGAAATACTCTATTCCAAAAAACCTCCCTCACTTTGACCAGGGACCTCTGGTACCCATTCTGGGCCTCAACTAAACGGTTATCTGGTTCCCCTCTGGGCCTCACCCCTTACTGGTGAATCTGGTCAACCCTTGGGCTCCCCCAGGAACCCCCCCCCCCCCCTCACTTGTGCTTGGTGAATCTGGTCATCTAGCTGTCTCGAATAGGGATCTGGTTGCTGTTGGCCACCTGGGGCCTAACACCTGGATTTGGTGAACCTGTTGTCACCTGCCCTCACCTGGACCTCCTGACTGTGGTCCCAACTGGCCTCACCTGGATCTGTTGGCTCTGGTTCCCATATGGTGGGCTCTCCTGGACCTGGTTCTTGGTTTCACATCTAGCCTCACCTGGAACACAATGACTCTAATCCATATATGGTTCCTCTCTGGACCTGTTCACTGGTCCTTCCTGGCCATAATGGGACCTGGAAATCTCTATATACCCTGGGCCTACCCGGACCTGGTGAGTGGTGCTCCCACCGGGGCCTCACTGGAACGAGGTGCGTCTGTGAGTGTTCCCACACGGGAACCTCACCTGGACCTGGTGACTCAGGTCCCATAGGGGTATCATGGGACTGGTTTTTCAGGTCCACATTGGTTGCCAACCTGTACCTCCTAGTGGTTCTCGTACCCTCTGGGCCTCACCCCTGACGTGCTGACTCTGGTCCCACCGATATCACCAGAACGCGGGACTATGGTCCCCCTGGGAATCACCCAGAGTTGGGGACACTGGTCCTCAAATGGGCCTCAACAGGACCTGGTGAATCTACTCCCTCGCTTAGGCCTCGTCCATACATTGTGACTCTTTTCCCAACTGGCATCAATGGGACAGGTTACTCTGGTTCCCCCCTAGGTCTAACTGGACATGATAAATTTGCTCAACACTTTGGCCTCAACTGGTCTGATGAATCTGGTCCCCCCACCTAGGCCTCAATCTGGAAGGATGAATGTGCGTCACTTCTGGGTCTACTAAGACCTGGTGACTCTCGTTCACCATGCACACACACCTGGACTTGGTGACTGTGGTGTTTGTAGACTCACATTTACCTGGTGACTCGGTCCCCTAGGGCTCACCTGGATCTGGTGACTCTGGCGCTGCAAGTTGGCCTCACCTGGACTGTGATGGGGTTGCCACCTGGGCCTCACACAATTGGTGACCCACGTCCCCACGTGGGCCTCTTGGACTGGTGAAACTTGTCCTTACCTGGTACTCTTACAGACCAGGGACTGACTGGTCACCACCTTGGCCTACCTTGGGCCTGGTGAACTTGGTCCCATCTGGGCCTCACCCAGTCCTGGTGACTTGGTTCCCCAAGTGGAAATGATTGCTGTGGAATCTTTTTGCTCACCTGGAACGGGGACTCTGATCCATCTGCGCGTCACCCAGATCTGTTGACTCTGGAACTCACTGGGCATCATTGGTACTGATGTACTCTGTTCCACACCTGAGCCTCACATGGACATGATGGAACTCTGAACCTCTCTGGGCCTCACCCTGACCTGGTGACTCTGGTCCCCATCTTGATGTCACCTGGACCCAGTGGTGATTCTGGTACCCTCTAGGCCCAACCAGATATGGTGACTCTGGTCCTCATGAGCCTCACTTGGACAGTGAATATTACACGACTGAGGCCTCATATGACTGGTGACTCTGGTCCCTACCTGGGCTTCATCGGGAACACGTTCTTGCATGGCCTGCAGGTTGCCTCACTGGACTGGTGATTGGGTTGACACAGGGCCTACCCATATCTGGTGACACAGGTCCCCACCCGTGGGCCTCACTTGGACCTGGTGAATCTGGTCCTTACCTGGTCCTCACCCAGAACTGGAAACTCTGGTACACACCTGGGAATCACCTGGACCGGGTGAATCTGGTCCCATCAGGGTCTACCCAGTCCTGGTGAATTGTTCCCCACATGGACCTGATTGCTGTGGACTCAATCTTGTGCCTCACCCTGGAACTAGGTGACTATGATCCTATCTGCGGGTTCACCCAGACCTGTGTGACTCTGGTCCTGCACCTGGGCACATTGGTAACTGGTGACTCTGTTCTACACCTGAGTCCTCACTGGGACATGATGATCTCTGGAACCTCTCTGGGCCTCACCCCTTCCCTGTGACTCTGGTCCCCATCTGGATGTACCTGGCACAGGTGATTTTGGTACCCATCTAGGCCTCAACCACATCTGGGACTCAGGTCCTCAAATGCGGCTACCGGACACTAGTGATATGCTCCATGTTGGGCCTCATTTGGACCTGGTGACTCTGGTCCCTACCTGGGCATCAAGGGATATGGTTCACTGCATGGCCTGCAGGTTGGCCTCACTGGACTGGTAACTCTGGTCCTACACCTGGGCATCATCGGGACATGGTTCCACTGCATGGCCTGCAGGTTGGCCTCACCTGGACCTGGTAACTTGGTCCCTACCTGGGCATCATGCGACACGATTCCTCTCCATCGCCTGCAGGTGGTCTCACCTGGACCTGGTGAGTGGGGTTGCCCAATTGTGCCTCACCTACATGGTGACACAGGTCCCACGTGGGCCTCAATTGGCATGGTGAACCGGTCCTTACCTGGTCCTTCCCCGAACTGTAATATTGGTCATGACCTGGGAATCACCTGGGCTGGTTGAATCTGGTCCCCATCTGGGCCTCACCCAGTCCTGGGACTTTGTCCCCACATGACCTGATTCCTGTGGACGCCTTCTTGGCTCACCTGGAAATAATGGGACTCTGATCCTATCTCGGCGTCACAGACACTGGTGAATCTGGTCCTCAATGGGCATCATTTGTACCTGGTGACTCTTTCCACACCTGATCCTCACTGGACATGATGACTCTGGAAAACTTCTGGGCCTCACCCTGACCTGGGGACTTGTGTCCCATCGATGTCACCTGAACAACAGGTGATTTGGTACCCTTATAGGGCTACCCAGATCTGGTGACTCTGGTCCTCAACTGGGCTCACCTTGCCTGGTGATAGGCTCCATCTGGGCCTACATCTGAGATGGTGATTCTGATCCTCTACTCGGCATTACCGGGCACTGGTTCTCCCTCCATGGCCGCAAGTGTGCCTCACCTGGACTGATAACTCTAGACCCCAGCTGGGCATCATCAGGACATGGTTCCTCGGATGGCCTGCAGGTTGGCCTCACTTGACCTAGTGAGTGGGGTTGTCACCTGAGACTCACTCATGCCTGGTGACACAGGTCCCAACGTGGGCCTCACGTGGCCTGTTGAATCTTGTCCTACCTGGTCCTCACCCGGAACTGGTTGTCTGGTCCCACCTGGACTTCACCGGATTTGGTGACTCTGGTCCCCACCTGGAACTCACCCTGTATCTGGTGACATGGTTCATGTTTGGCCTCACCTTTACTGGTGTCTCTCGTCCCCCGTTGAACTAACTCAGAACTGCTGAATCTTGCCCCACTAGGCCGCACCCAGACCTGATGACTCTTGTCCCCAGCTATGCTCAATTGACCCTGATGTAATCTGGTCTCACGTGGGCCTCACATGGAACTGGGCACTCAGCGGGATAGAGTGCTCTGGTTCCCACAAGGGGCTTCACCTGATACTGGTGATTGTTTCTTATACTATTGCCCTCACCAGGAGACTAGTATTCTGTTCCCCCATCTGGGTTTCATGGCCTAGTGATTCTGGTCCTCACCAAGCATCATTGGGGACCTGGATACTCTATTCCACACCTGGGCCTCACTTTGTCCAGGGACCTCGGTCCCATTCTGGGCCTCAAACTAAAATGGTCTCTGGTTACCCCTCGGGGCCTCACCCTTACCTGGTGATCTCGTCACCCCTTGGGTTCACTTGGGCCTGGTGAATATGGTCTTAGCTGGTCCGCACCTGGATCTGGTGACAGGTACCACGTGGCCTCACCGGACTTGGTGGAATCATGTGCCACCTGCGCCTCACCGGACCTGTGACTGTGGTCCGCCTGGCACTCACCTGGATCTGGTGGACTGGTTCCCATATGGGGCTCTCCTGGAAACTGGTTCCTGTGGTCTCCATTGGTCTCACCGAACACCATGACTCTGATCCATATTTGGTCCTTTCTCCTGGACTTGTTGGACTCTGGTCCTTACCTGTGCATCATTGGACCTGGATACTATCTTTATATACCCTGGACCTCACCAGGACCTGGTGACTGTGGTCCCACCTGGGCCTCACCTGGAACGGGGGGACTGGTTCCCAAAGGGACATCACCTGGACCTGGTGACTCAGGTCCTATATGGGCATCATGGGACCTGGATTCTCAGTTCCACATCGGGGGTACACCTGGACCTAGTGATTCTCGTCCCCCTCTGGGCCTACCTGACTTGTGACACGGTCCCTACCTGGATATCACCAGAAACCGGGTGACTCTGGTCTCCTCCTCTGGGACCCAGAGCTGGGGACACTGGTCCTCAATGGATCTCACATATTGTTGAATTAATTCCTCACTTAGGTCTCGTCTGAAATCTTGTGACTCTTTTCATCCACTGCATTCAAGGGACTGGTTCACCTGTTCCCCACCTGGGCCTCAACCTAGACATGATAACTTTGCTGCCCCACACTTTTGCCTCAACTGGTCCCTGATACTGTGGTCCCCCAACCTAGGCCTCCATCTGGCCCGGTGACCTGTGTCCCCCACCTGGATCTCACCTGGGACCTGGTGACTCTCGTTCCCACCATGAAACCACACCTGGACTGGTGACTGTGTTGTTGTGACTCACATGTTACCTGGTGACTCCGGTCCCCCTAGGCCTCACACTGGATCTGGTGACTCTGGTCCGCAGGTTGCGCCACACTGGACCTGGTGAGTGGGGTTGCCACCTGGCCTGCACCCACCCTGTGACTCAGGTACCTCACGGGGCCTCACTTGGGACCTGGTGAATCTGGTCCTTACATGGTCATTGACGACCGGGGAATCTGTGGTACACCACACTGGACCTCACCTGGACCTGGTGAATTGGTGCCCATCTGGCCTCCATCCAGTCCTGTTGACTTGTCACCACCTGACCTGATTGCTTGGACACTTTCTTGGCCTCAACTGGAACGGTGACTTTAATCTAATCTGCGATCACCCAATCTGGGACTCTGGTCCTCACCTGGGCACTCAGTCGTACCTGGTAACTCTGTTCCAAGCTGCCTCACCTGGACAATAAATGACTCTGGAACCCTCTGCGGCCTACCCTGACTGGGTGCTCTCGTCCCCCTCGGGATGCTCAACTGGACCAGGGGATTCTGGTACCCCTCTAGGCCTTCTCAACCCGATCTGGTGACTCGTCCTCAACTTGGCTCACCTGGACCTAGTGATATGCTCCAGCTGGGCATCATTTGGACCTGGTGACTCTGGTC
>NW_023330769.1:0-70745 GCF_011100685.1 Canis lupus familiaris | reverse complement strand
GGCCTCATCTGGCCTGGGGAGGGCGGATTCCCACTGTGCTCTACATAGCCTGGTGAACAGTTCCCCACGTGGGCCTCACTGGACCTGGTGGAATGTGTCCTTACTTCAGTCCACCGGAAATGGTAACATCTGGAAATAATATGGACTCTCGGACCTGGTGGCATCTGTCACCTAGTCTGGGTGAACTTTGTCCCCACTGGCACCTGATTGCTGGAACACTCAGTTGCATCACCTGGAAACTGGTGAACTCTGATCCATAACTGTGCATCCCCAGATCTGGTGATCTGGTCCTCAACCTGGACCATATGGACCTGGATAATGTTCCACACGTGAGGCCCTACCTGGACATGATGACTTGTGGATCCCCTCTGGGCTCAGCCTAGGAGGGTACTTGGTCCAGTCTGGTATACCACTAGACCAGGTGAATATGGTACCCCTCTAGCCGCACTTCAGACCTCCTGTGACTCTGGTCCTCAAATGGCCTCAACCGGGACCTAGTGAAATGTCCCAACTGCGCCTCATCTTGACATGATGACCTGGTTCTAAGGGGCATCATGGGACATGGTTTACTCTATTCCCACTGGGAGTGACCTGATCCTTGTAACACTATGTCCTGACTTTGAAATTCAGTTTTTGTACCAGTTACCTCTTGCTCCACGTGCCTCACCTGGAACTGGTGACTCTGCTCCAAGCATGGCCCTCACCTGACCTGGTGACTCTGGTCCCATTAGGATTGTTAACAGGACCCAGGTGATTATGGTCCCATTAGCGTCTCAACCAGATCTGGGAACTCTGGTCTCAATTGGGGCTGCCCTGGACCAGGGAATATGCATACCATCGTGGGCCTCATTGGTACCTGGTAGAAGGTGCCCTACCTGGGCATCATCGTGACACTGGCTATCTGCAGGCCTGCAGTTGGCCTCACACTTGACCTGGTGAGGGTGGGATGGCAACTGGCTAACCATACTGGTGGACACAGGTTCCCCACGTCGGCCTATTGGCCATGGTGAATGGTCCTTACCGTCTTCTCCCGAACCTGGGGACTTGGTCATCACCTGACGGCCTAAACTTGACAAGGTGAACGGTCCCCATCGGGCCCTCACCCACAGTCCTGGTTACTTTTGTCCCCACTGGAAAAACTGATTGCTGTGGAATCTTCCTTGCTCCCCTGGACTGGTGAATTCTGCATCATATTGCGCGTCCACCAGAATCTGGTGACTTGGTCCTCATTGGGCATCATTGGAAAACTGGTGACTCAGTTACAAACCTGAAACCTCCACCTGGACTGAAGGCTTGGAACCTTCGGGGCCTCACCCTGTCCTGGTGACTATGGACTTGGTCCTACCTGGGCTAATCGGGACTGGTTCCCCTGCATGACCTGCAGGTTGGCATCACCTGGACCTCGTACCTCTAGTCCCTACCTGGGCATCAACGGGACATGGTTCCTCTGCATGGCCTGCAGGTTGGCATCAACTGGACTTGGTGAGTGGGGTTGTCAACTGTGCCTCACCCATACCTGGTGACACAGGTCCCCACGTGGGCCTCACTTGGACCTGGGGAATCTGGTCCTTACCTTGTTCTCACCCGGAACTCGTAACTCTGGTAACCACCAGGGAATCACCTGGGCCTGGTGTTTCTGGTCCCCATCTGGGAGTCATCCAGTCCTGGTGACATTGTTCCCCACCTGGACCAGATTCCTGTGGACTCTTTCTTGGCCTCACCTGGAACTGGTGACTCTGATCCTAACTGGGGCCCACCCAGATCTGGTGACTCTGGTCCTCACCTGTGGACCATAATGACCTGGATACTCTGCTCCACACGTGAGCCTCACCTGGATTTGATGACTCTGGATCCCCTCTGGGCCTCAGACTGACATGGTGACTCTGGTCCCCATCTGGATGTCACCTAGACCAGGTGAATCTGGTACCCCTCTAGCCCTCAACTAGACCTGGTGACTCTGGTCCTCAAATTGGCCTAACAGGGACCTAGTGAATATGCTCCCCACCTGCAACTCATCTGGACCTGGTAACTCTGGTTCTACCTGGGCATCATCGGGACATGGTTACTCTATTCCACACAGGGATACCTGATCCTGGTAACTCTGGTCCTGACTTTGGCCTCTTCTGTACCAGGTGACTCTGGCTCCACCGGGGCCTCAACTGTAACTGGTGACTCTGATCCTAAGTATGGCCTCACCAGACCTGGTGACTGTGGTTCCCATCGGGACCTCACCTGGACCTCGTGTCTCTGGTCCCACCTGGGCCACACCAGGACATGGTATCTCCGGTATCCACCTGGGTAGCATCAGGATATGGTTACACTGTTCACTAATAGTGACCCAGCCAGACCTATTAACTCCGGTCTTCACCTGGGCCACACCTGGACATGGTGACACTGGTTCCAACCTGGGTCTCACCTGGACATGGTGAGTCGGATCCCCACCTGGTCCTCACCTGTAACTGGTGATTCGCATTCCAGCATGGATATCATGTTCACCTGGTGGCTGCAGTATTTCTAGTTTCTCATGTACCTCGTGACTCTGGTCCCCACCAGGGCCTCACCGGGACCTGGTGAGTGTGGTTGCCACCTGCACCTCACCTGTACCTGGTGATTCTGGTCTGCACCTGAGACTACCCTGGATCTGGTGACAGTGGTCCCCACCTTGGCTTCACCTGGATTTGGGGACTCCGATCCCCATCTGCGTCTAACCTTGCCCTGTTGACCATGGTCCTCAACTGGGTAAAATTGGGACCCGGTGACTGTGTTCCACAACTGGACCTCACCTGGACCATGTGACTCTGGTCCCCCTATGAGTCTCACCGTGCCCTAGTGACTGTGAATCCCCTTTGGCCTGACTGGAACTAATGACCCTGGTGGAAACCTGCGCCTGACCTCGAACTCTTCACTCTGGTTCTTTCAAAGGCCTCCCCTGGACATGGTGAACCTGGTCCCCACCTGGGCCTCACCTGGACGTGGTGACACTTGTCACAACCAGAGACTCACCTGGACCTGTTTACGGTGTTCCACACCTGGGCCTCAAGTAGACCTGTTGACCATAGTCCCCAAGCTGGCCTCACATGGACCTGTTGCCTCTGATCCCCACCGGGGCCTCACTTGTACCTGGTAACTCTGGTCCCTACCTGGGCATCATCGTGACAGGTTCCTCTGCATGGCCTGCAGTTTGGCCTCACCTTGACCTGGTGAGTGGGGTTGCCACCTGTGCCTTCACCATACCTGGTGACACAGGTCCCCACGTGGGCCTCACTTGGACCTGGTGAATATGGTCCTTACTTCGTCCTCACCCGGAACTGGTAACTCTGGTCATCATCTGGGAATCTCATGGACCTTGTGAATCTGGTCCCCATCTGGGCCTCACCCAGTCCTGGTGAATTTGTTCCCCACCTGGACCTGATTGCTGTGAACTCCTTATTGGCCTCACCTGGAACTGGTGCCTCTGATCCTAACTGGCCTCACCCAGATCTGGTGACTCTGGTCCTCACCTGTGTACCATTATGACCTGGATATTGTGTTCCACACCTGACCCTCACCTGGTCATGATGACTCTGGATCCCCTCTGGGCCTCAGTCAGACATGGTGACTCTGGTCCCCGTCTGGATATCACCAAGACCAGGTGAATCTGGTACCCCTCTATGCCTCAACTAGACCTCGTGACTCTGGTCCTCAACTGGGCCTCAACGGGACCTAGTGAACATGCTCCCCACCTGCGCCTCATCTGGACCTGGTGACTCTGGTTCTACCTGGGCATCATCGGGACATGGTTACTTTATTCCCCACTGGGACTGACCTGATCTTGGTAACTCTAGTCCTGACTTTGACCTCTTTTGTACCAGGTGACTCTGGCTCAACCTGGGCGTCACCTGTAACTGGTGACTCTGACCTAAGCATGGCCTCACCTGACCTGGTGACTGTGGTTCCCATCGGGACCTCTCCTGGACCTCATGTCTCTTGTCCCACCTGGGCTTCACCAGGCCCTGGTGTCTCTGGTCCCCACCTGGGTAGCATCAGGATATGGTTACACTGTTCACTAACAGTGACCCAGCCGGACCTATTAACTGTGGTCTTCACCTGGGGAACACCTGGACATGGTGACACTGGTTCCCACCTGGGTCTCACATGGACATGGTGAGTCGGATCCCCACCTGGGCCTCAATGTAACTGGTGATTCTCGTTCCCACATGGACATCATGTGGACCTGGTGGCTGCAGTGTTTCTAGCTTCTCATGCACCTCGTGGCTCTGGTCCCCACCAGGGCCTCACCGGGACCTGTTGAGTGTGGCTTTCACCTGCACCTCACCTGGACTTTGCTGATTCTTGTCTGCCCCTGAGACTACCCTGGATCTGGTGACTGTCGTCCCCACCTGGGCTTCACCTGATTCTGGTGACTCTGGTCCCCACCTGGACCTCACCTGGATCTGGTGACTCTGGTCCCCACCTGGACCTCTCCTGGACCTGGTGACTCTCTTTCCAACATGGACCTCACCTGGATCTGGTGACTCTGGTCCTCAAATGGGCCTCACTTGGACCTAGTGAATATACTCGATCTGGGCCTCATATGGACCTGGTGACTCTGGTCCCTACCTGGGCATCATCGGGACACGGTTCCTCTGCTTGGCCTGCAGGCTGGCCTCACCTGGACCTGGTAACTCTGGTCCCTACCAGGGCATCATCGGGACACGGTTCCTCTCCATCGCCTGCAGGTTGGCCTCACCTGGACCTGGTGAGTGGGGTTGCCAATTGTGCCTCACCCATACATGGTGACACAGGTCCCCACGTGGGCCTCAATTGGACCTGGTGAATCTGGTCCTTACCTGGTCCTTCCCCGGAACTGTTAACTCTGGTCATCACCTGGGAATCACCTGGGCCTGGTGAATCTGGTCCCCATCTGGGCCTCACCCAGTCCTGGTGACTTTGTTCCCCACATGGACCTGATTCCTGTGGACGCCTTCTTGGCCTCACCTGGAACTGGTGACTCTGATCCTATCTGCACGTCACCCAGACCTGGTGAATCTGGTCCTCACCTGGGATCATTTGTACCTGGTGACTCTGTTCCACACCTGATCCTCACTTGGACATGATGATTCTGGAACCTCTCTGGGCCTCACCCTGACCTGGTGACTCTGGTCCCCATCTCGATGTCACCTGAACCAGGTGATTCTGGTACCCTTATAGGGCTCAACCAGATCTGGGACTCTGGTCCTCAACTGGGGCTCACCTAGACCTGGTGAATATGGTCCATCTGGGCCTCATTTGGACATGGTGATTCTGATCCCTACCTCGGCATTACCGGGACATGGTTCCACTGCATGGCCTGCAAGTGCGCCTCACCTGGACCTGATAACTCTAGACCCCACCTGGGCATCATCAGGACATGGTTCCTCGGCATGGCCTGCAGGTTGGCCTCACTTGGACCTAGTGAGTGGGGTTGTCACCTGAGACTCACCCATGCCTGGTGACACAGGTCCCAACGTGGGCCTCACGTGGACCTGTTGAATCTTGTCCTTACCTGGTCCTCACCCGGAACTGGTAAGTCTGGTCCCCACCTGGACTTCACCTGGATCTGGTGACTCTGGTCCCCACCTGGAACTCACCTGTATCTGGTGACTCTGGTCTCAGTTTGGCCTCACCTGTACTGGTGTCTCTCGTCCCCACGTTGACCTAACTCAGAACTGCTGAATCTTGCCCCACCTAGGCCGCACCCAGACCTGATGACTCTTGTCCGCAGCTATCCGTCAATTCGACGTGATGAATCTGGTCCTCACGTGGGCCTCACATGGACCTGGGACTCAGCTGGATAGAGTGGCTCTGGTTCCCACAAGGGGCTCACCTGATACTGGTGACTGTGTTCTTATACTATGCCTCATCAGGACCTAGTGATTCTGTTCCCCATCTGGGCTTTCATGGCCCTAGTGAATCTGGTCCTCACCCAGGCATCATTGGGACCTGGATACTCTATTCCACTCCTGGGCCTCACTTTGTCCAGGGACCTCTGGTCCCATTCTGGGCCTCAAACTAAACTGGTTACTCTGGTTCCCCCTCGGGGCCTCACCCTTACCTGGTGACTCTCGTCACCCCTTGGGCTTCACTTGGGCCTGGTGAATCTGGATCTTAGCTGGTCCGCACCTGGATCAGGTGACAGGTCACCACGTGGGCCTCACCTGGACTTGGTGAATCATGTTGCCACCTGCGCCTCACATGGACCTTGTGACTGTGGTCCCTCCTGGACCTCACCTGGATCTGGTGGATCTGGTTCCCATATGGGGCTCTCCTGGACCTGGTTCCTGTGGTCTGCATTTGGCCTCACCTAGAACACAATGACTCTGATCCATATTTGGGCCTCTCCTGGACTTGTTGACTCTGGTCCTTACCTGTGCATCATTGGGACCTGGATACTATCTTATATACCTGGACCTCACCAGGACCTGGTGACTGTGGTCCCACCTGGGCCTCACCTGGACGGGGTGAGTGGTTCCCACAGGGACATCACCTGGACCTGGTGACTCAGGTCCTCATATGGGCATCTTGGGACCTGGTTTCACAATTCCACATCGGGGCCTCACCCGGACCTAGTGATTCTCGTCCTGCTCTGGGCCTCACCCTGACTTGTGACACTGGTCCCTACCTGGATATCACCAGAACCGGGTGACACACCCGGAGCTGGGGACACTGGTCCTCAGCTGGGCCTCAACAGGACCTGGTGAATCTACTCCAAAATTAGGCTTCGTCTGGACCTTGTGACTCTTTTCCCACCTGGCATCATGGGACATGGTTACTCTGTTCCCCACCTGGTCCTCACCTGGACATGATAACTTTGCTGCACACTTTGGCCTCAACTGGTCCTGATGACTCTCGTCCCCCAACCTAGGCCTCAATCTGGACCTGGTGACTTGTCGTCCCCAACTGGTTCTCAGCTGGATCTGGTGACTCCTGTTCCCACATGAACCACACCTGGGCCTGGTGACTGTGGTGTTCTTGTAGACTCACATTTACCTTGTGACTCCCGGTCTCCACCGGGCCTCACCTGGATCTGGTTGACTTCTGGCTGCAGGTGGCCCCACCTGGACTGGTGATTGGGGTTGCCACTGGGCTCACCATACTGGGGACTCAGGTCCCCACGTGGGCATCTTGGACCGGTGAAGCTGGTCCTTACTGGTCCTCTCCCAGAACAGGGGACTTGGTCACCACCTGGGCATCACCTGGACCTGGTTAATCTGGTCCCCCATCTGGGCCTCACCCAGTCATGTGACTTTGGTTCCCCACTGACGTGATTGCTGTGGACTCTTTCGGGCGGAATCACTGGACCTGGTGACTTGATCCTATCTGCCGCGTCACCCAGATCTGGGACTCTGAGTCCTCACCTGGGCATATTGGTATATGGTGACTAGGTCCCACAGCTGAGCCGCAGATGGACAGGATGATCCGAACCTCTCTGTGCCACCTGACCTGGTGACTCTGCTCCCATCTGTATGTCACCTTGGACCAGGGGATTCTGGTACCCCTCTAGGCCTAACCAGAGATTATGGTTGACTTGGTCCTCAAACTGGGCATCACCTGGACCTAGTGAATATGCTCCATCTGGGCCTTCATTTGGAGCTCTTTGCCTCTGGAACTACGTGGGGCAACATCGGGACATGGTTTCCACTGCATGGCTTGCAGGTGGGCCTCACCTGGACTGGTAACTCTGGTCCCTACTGGACACATCGGAACACGGTCCTCTGCATGGCCAGCATGTTGGTCTCAGCCAAGACTGGTGCGTGGGGTTGCCACCTGGGGCTCACCCATACCTGGTGACACGGTCCCCACGTGGGCCTCACTTGGAACCTGGTGAATCTGATCCTTACCTTGGTCCTCCCTCGGACCGGTAACCCTGGTCACACCTGGGAATCACATGGACCTGGTGATTCTTGGTCCCCATCTGGGCCTAACCGTCCTGTTGACTTTTCTTCCCCACCTGGACCCTGATTGCTGTGGACTCTTTTTGGCATCAATTGGAACTGTTGACTCTGATCCTAACTGGGCCTCACCCAGATCTGGTGGACTCTGGTACTCACCTTGTGGACCATTATGACCTGGATACTCTGTTCCACACTGAGCCTCCACAGGACATGCTGACCTGGATCCCCTCGGGCCTCACCATGAATGGGACTCTGGTCCCCGTTGAGTAACCTAGACCAGGTGAATATGGAACCCTCTAGGACATCAACTTGTCCTGGATGACTCTGGGCCTCAACTGGGCCTCACCGGGACCTATTGAAAATGACTCCACACATGCGCATCAGTATGGACCTGTTGACTCTGGTTTGACCGGGCATAACCGGACTTGGTTAATCTATTCACCAACTGGACAGACATGATCCATGGTAATATGGTCCTGACGTTGCATATTCGTACTAGGTGGTGAACTGGCTCAAACCTGGGCCTCACCGATAACTAGTGACTCTGATCAAGCAATGGCCCACCTACATGGTTGACTGTGGTTTCATCGGACCTCACCTTGACCTCAGGACTCTGGTCCACCTGGGCTCACCAGGACGTGGTGTCTCTGGACCCACCTGGGTAGCATCAGGCTATGGTTACACGGTTCACTCTCAGTGACCCAGCCGGAAACCTCTTACTAACCTGGTCTTCACCTGGGCCCACAACTGGACATGGTGACACTTGGTTCCACCATGGGGTCTCACCAGGACATTGTGAGTCGGAATCCCACCTGGTCCTCACTGGAACTGGTGATTCTCGTTTCCCATATGTAATCATGTGAAATGGTGGCGCAGTGTTCTAGGATCTCATGTACCTCGGACTCTGGTCCCCACCAGGGCCTCACCGGGGACCTGGGAGTGTGGTTGCCACCTGCCACCTCACCTGGACTGATGATGATTCTGGTTGCACGTGAGACATACCATGGATATGGTGATGTGGTCCCACTCGCCTTCACTGATTTGGGGACTCAGGTCCCCATCTGGGCCACATTGGCCCTGTTGACCATGAGATCATCCACCTGGCAAAACTCCGACCCGATGACTGTTTTCCACAAAATGACCTCAACTGGACCAGGTGACTCTGGTCCCACTCAGGGTTATAACCGTACCGTTAGTGACTGATGAACCCCACTTTGGATTGACCTTGAGAACTATGACCTGGTTGCCACATGTGTCTGATTTCGAACTGTGACTGTGGTGGTTTCAAGGGCCTCCCCTGTAACCTGGTGAATCCTGGTGCCACCTGGGACTTCACCTGGCGGGTGACTCTTGTCACCAACGGGGACTCACATGACCTGGTTACTGTGTTCCACACCTGGGCATCAATTAGTACTGTTGACCATGGTCCCCAAGCCGGCCTCACATGGAACTGGTTGTTCTTCTGATCCCCAGCTGGGTCTCAAGTGAACTGGTAACTCTGGTCCCCACATGGGTCTCATCTGGAACCTGTGACTATGGTCCCAACCTGCGACCTCACCTTGGATTCTGGTGACTCTGGTCCCAGTTTGGCATCACCTGACATGGTGTATCTCGTCCCCACTTTGACCATCGCAGAACTGCTGAATCTTGCCCCAACCTAGGCCGCCCACCCAGACCTGGTGACTCTTGTCCCCAGCTAGCCTCAATCGACCTGATGAATCTGACCTCACGTGGGCTCACATGGACCCTGGACTCAGGCTGGTTGAGTGCTTGGTTTCCCAAAGGGGTTTCACCTGGAATAATTACGATGTGGTTTATTCTATTGCCTCAACCAGGACCTGGTGATTCTGTTCCCCATCTGGGCCTGCATGGCCCTAGTGACTCTGGGTCCTCACCCAGGAACCATTGGGACCTGATACTCGATTCCATTACCTGCGGCCTCACTTTGAACAGGGACCTTTGGTCCCATTCTGGCCGCAAAGGCCGCAAAACTAAACTGGTTCTCGGGTTCCCCATCTGGGCCTCACGCTTACCTGGACTCGGGTCCCCCTTGGGCTTCACTTGGGCTGGTGCATCTGGTCCTTAGTGAGTCCGCACCTGGATCTGGTGGACTGGTCGCCACCTGTGTCTCACATGGACTAGGTGAACCCTGGTGCCAAAAGCGCCACTGGACCTTGTAACTTGGTCCCACGTGGACCTCACCTCATCTGGGGTCCTCTGCGTTCCCATATGGGGCTCTCCTGGACTGGTCCGGTGGTCTCCCTTCTGGCCACACCTGGAACACAAGGGACTTCTGATCCATTATTTGTGCCTTCAGGGACTGTTGACTATGGTCCGACATGGGCATCATTGGGACCTGGATACTCTCTGAATACCTGGGCCTCACCTGGACCTGATGAATGTGTCCCCAACATGGGACTCACCTGGACGAGGTGACTGGTTTCCACAGGGAATCTTCACCTGGGACCATGAGGGACTCAGGTCTCAAATGGGATCATGGACCTGGTTTCTCAGTTCCACATCAGGGAATCACCTGCGACCTAGTGATTCTCGGTCCAAGTCTGGGCCTCACCTGATCGGTGGTTGACTCTGGTACACACCTGGAATCACCAGAACGGGTGACTCTGGTCCCCCTCTGGACCGCACCCGGAGCTGGTGACACTGGTCCTCAACTGGGGCTCAAAAGGACATGGTGAATCTATCTACTCTCCATTAGGCCTCATCTGGACCTTGTGACTCTTTTCCCCACCTGGCTCAATGGGGACATGGTTACTCTGTTCCCCACCTGGGCCTCACTTGGGACAGATAAATTTGCTGCACACTTTGGCCTCAAAATGGTCCTGATGGACTTGGTCCCCCCACGTAAGCCACAAAACGGCACCGGGTTGACTGGGGCCCCACCTGGGTTCACCTGGGACCTGCGTGGACTCTCGTTCCAACATGAACAAACACCTGGAACCTGGTGACTGTGGTATTCTTTGTAGACTCACATTTTACTACGGTGAAACTCCGGTTCCCCACTGGGTCTTACCGGATCTGGTGACTCTGGACTGCGCTTGGCGTCACCTTGGACATGGTGAGTGGGGTTGCCACTGGGCTAATCCAAAATGGTGACAATTCCCCCGGGGCCTCTTGAACTGAGTGATGAATCGGGTCCTTACCTGGTCTCTCCGACCCAGGAGTCTGTCAACCCTGGGCCTCACCTGGACCTGGGGAATCTGGTCCCCATCTGGGCCTCACCCGTACTGGTGACTTGTTCCCACCTGGACCTGTTTTCTGTGGACTCTTTCTTGGCCTCACCTGGAAGTGGTGACTCTGATCCATCTGCGGTCACCCGATCTGGTCTCTCTGGTCCTCACTGTGGACCATTATGACATGGAAACTCTGCTCTACCCTGAGACCACCTGGACATGATGAATCTGATCCCCTTATGCCTCACCCTGAAATGTGAGCCTGGTCCCTCGGTATCACCAGACCAGGTTAAACCTGGTTCCCTCTAGGCCTAACTTTGACACTGTGACTCTGGCCAAACTGGGCCCTCACCAGGACCTAGTGAACTTGCTCCCATGCACATCATCCTGGACTGGGTGACTCTGTTTCTCCCTAGGCATAATCGGGGACATGGTTTACTCTATCCCACACTGGGACTGCACCTGATCTGGTAACTCTGCTCCGACTTTGGCATCTTCTGTACCAGGTGACTCTGGCTCCACCTGGGCCTAACCTGTAACTGGTGACTCTGATCCAAATCATGGCCTCACCAGACATGTGTGTGGTCCCATCGGGGACCTCACCTGGTCCTCATGTCTATGTTCTCACCTGGGCCTCAACAGGACCTGGGTTTCTCGTACCCAATGGGTAGCATCAGGTTATGGTTACATGTTCATAAAGTGACCAGGCGGACCTATTACTCTGGTCTTCACCTAGCCACACAGGGACATGGTGACACTGGTTACCAACTGGGTCTAACCTGGACATGGTGAGTCTGATCCCCACCTGGGCCTAATGTAACTGGTGATTTCTCGCTTCCCACATGGACATCAATGTGGACCTGCTGGCTGCACTGTTTCTAGCTTCTCATGCACCCTCGTGGTCTGGGTCCCCCACAGGGCCTCACCGGGACCTGGTGAGTGTGTTGCCACCTGCACCTCCCCACCTGACTGTGCTGATTCTTGTTGCCCCTGAGGACTACCCTGGATCTGTGACTTGGTACCACCTGGCTTTACCCTGGATTTGGGACTCCGGTCACCCATTGGGCCTCACCCTGGCCCTAATGACAAGGTCTTCAAATGGGCACAATTGGGACTCGGTGACTGTGGTCCACAATGGACCCTCACCTGGAACAGGTGACTTGTCCCCCTAGGGTCTCACAGTGCCCTAGGTACTTGAACCAACTTTGGTCTGACCTTGGACCTGCTGACGCTGGTTGCCACCTGCGCATGACCCGAACTGTTGAATCGGTTCTTTCAACGGGCTCCCCTTACCTGTGATCCTGGTCCCAACCTGAGGCCTCACCTGGACGTGGTGACTCTTGTCAACACCGGGGACTCACTGGACCTGCTTACGTGTTCACACCTGGGCCTCAAGTAGAGTTTGTGACATGGTCCCAGCGGCCCCACATGGACCTGTTGCTCTTGATCCCCACCGGGGGGCCTCACGTTTTACCTGTGGTAACTCTGGTTCCCACCTGGGCCTTATGGACCTAGTGGACTATGGTCACAACCTGGGCTCACCTGGATCTGGTGACTATGGTCCCCACATGGACCTCACTGGATCTGGTGACCACTGGCCTCAGTTTGCCCTCACCCAGACCTGGTGAATCTTGTCCCCAGCTATGCCTCAATTCGACTGATGAATCTGGTCCTCACGGGGCCTCACATGGATCGGGGACTCAGCTTGTTAGAGTGGCTCTTGTTCCCACAAGGTTCTCACCTGGATACTGGTGACTGTGGTCTTATTGTATGCCCACAAGGACCTAGTGTATCGGTTCCCCATCTGGGCCTGCATGGCCCTAGTGACTCTGGGTCCTGAACCAGGCATCATTGGGACCTGGAGGATACTTCTTATATACCTGGGCCTCCACCTGAATCTGGTGACTATGGCCTGAACGTTGGCCTCCCTGGACTTTTGTTTAGGGGGATGCCACGTGGGCCTTACCCTAACTGGTGACTCAGGTCCCCAAGTGGGGCCTCTTGGGACCTGGTGAATCTGGTCCTTACCTGGTCTCTCCCAGACCCGGGAATCTGGTCCAACCTAGGGCCTCACCTGGACCTGGTGAATTATGGCCCACATCTGGGCCTAAACCCGGTCCTTTGGGACTATGCCCCACCTGGACCTGATTGCTCTGGTACTCTTCTTGGCATTCACCTGGAACTGGTGACTCTGAATCCTATCGTGTGCGTCACCCAGATCGTTGACCTCTGAGTCCTCACCTGGGCATCATTGGTACATGGGACTCTGTTCCACACGAGACCTCACCTGGACATGATGTCTCTGGGAACCTCTGGGTCTCACCCCTGACCTGGTGATCTGACCCCAATATGGATGTAACCTGGACAGGTGATTCTGGTACCCCTCTAGCCTCAACCAGATCTGGTGACTCTTTTCCTAACTGGGCCTCACCTGGACCTAGTGAATATGCTCCATCTGCGGCCTCATTTGGACCCTGGTGACCGGTCACTCACTGTGCATCATCAGGAAATGTTCACTGCATGGCTTGCTGGTTGGCCTCATTGACTTGTAATTCTGGTTCCCTACTGGGCATTCATCGGGACATGGTTCCTCTGCAGGCCGCAGGTGGCTCATCTTGACCTGTGAGTGGGGTTCCCACGTGGGTCTTACCCATGCCTGTTTTGCACAGGTCCCCACGTTGGGCCTCACTTGAAACCTGGTGAATGTGCGTCCTTACCTAGTCTCACCCGGAAACTGGTAAATTTCTGGTCAACAACCTGGGCATCACCTAGTCCTGGTGACTTGTTCCCCAATGGACCTGATTTACTGTGGACACTTCTTGGCCTCACCTGGAAGTGTTTAATTTGATCCTAAAACTGGGCTCTTGACTGGTTACTCTGGTTCCTAACCGTGGACCATTAGACCTGGATACTCTGTTCACACCTGAGCCTCACTGGACCATGATTGACTATGGATTCTCCCCTCTGGGCTCACCCGGCATGGTTACTCTGGTCCCCCCCCATCTGGATGTCACCTAACCAGGTGAATCTGGTACCCTCTAGGCCTCAACAAACCTGGTGACTCTAGTCCTCAACTGGTCTGCCCGGGACCTAGTGAATATGCGCCCCAACTGCGCCTCATCTGGACATGATGGACTCTGGTTCTACGGGGCATCATCGGGACATGGTTACTTCTATTCCCCACTGGGAGTGACCTGATCCTTGTAACACTGGTCTGACTTGGGCATTCGTACAGGGGACTCTGGCTCCACCTGGGGCCCTCACGTGTAACTGGTGACTCTTATCTAAGCATGGCCTCACCTGACTTGTGACTCTGGTCCCCATTAGGATGTAACCTGGAAAGGTGATTCTGTCGTACCCCTAGGCCTCAACAAGTTTGGACTCGGTCCTCAATTGGCTTCACCTGGACCTAGTGAAATGCTCCACTGGGCCTCATTTGGACCTTGGTGACTGTTCGGCCCTACCTGGGCATAATCGGGACATGGTTCGCACATGGCCGCAGGTTTGCCTCACCTGGACCTGGTGAGTGGATTGCAACCTGTGGCTAACCATTACCTGGTTGAAATCAGGTCCCCCTGTGGGCCTTCTTGGACTGGTGGAATCTGGTCATTAACCCTCTTTTCTCAGAACCTTGGGGAATCTGGTCACACCTGGCCTCCTTGGACAAGGTGAAACGGTCCCCATCTGGGCCTCACTAGTCTGGTTACTTTTGTTCCCACCTGGAACTGATTTGGCTGTGGACTCTTTCTTTGCCTCACCTGGAAAAAAACTGGTGACTCTGATCCTATCTGAGCGTCACCCAGCATCTGGTGATCTGGTCCTCATCTGGCATCCTTGTACCTAGAGTGACTCAGTTCCACCACTGAACCTCACCCTGGGACATGATGACTCTGGAACCTCTCTGGGCCCACCCTGTCTGCGTGACTCTTGGTCCATCTGGATGTCCCGGACCAGGGGATGAGTTCTGGTACCCCTCGCGCCTCAACCAGAGCTGGGGGGGTGACTCTGGTCCTATACTGGGGCCTCGCCTATAGACCTAGTGAATATGGCTCCATATGGGCCTCATTTGGACTGGTGACTCTGGTCCTACCTGGGATCATCGGGCATGGTTCCACTGCATGGCCTGAGGGTGGCATCACTGGACATGGTAAACTATGGTTCATACATGTACATCATCGGGGACACGGTTCCTCTGCATGGCGCGAGGATGCCTCTACTGGACCTCGTGAGTTTGGTTGAAACCTGTTGCCTCACCCGTTACCTGGGGACACAGGTCCCCGGTGGCCTCTTGGCCTGGTGAATCTGGTCCTTAACCTGGTAGTTCTCCCAAGGCCCCGGGGCTCTGTACCACCTTGGGCTAACCTGGACATGGGAATCTGGTTCCCATTCCTGCGGGCCCTCCACCCAGTCCTGGTGCTTGGTTCCCCACCTGGAATTGATTGCTGTGGACTCTTTCTTGCCTCACCTGAACTGGTGACTCTGATCCATCGGCGCGTCCACCCCGATCTGTGACTATGGTCTACCTGGAGGGAATCTTTGGTGACCCTGGTGACTTGTTCCACACCTGAGCCTCAATGGGACAGTGATGACTCTGGAACTCTCTGGGGCTCATCCTGACCGGTGAATCTGGTCCCCAACTGGATGTCAACCTGGAACCAGGTGTGATTCTGGTACCCCGGTAGGCCTCAACAAGTCCTGGAATTGGTTCCTCCATTGGACCTCACTGGACCCTAGGGAATATGCTCCATCTGGATCTCATTGGAACATGATGATTTTGATCCTACCTGGGGCATTCATCGGGCCATGGTTCCAGGCATTGGACTTAAGGTGGCCTAGCTGGACTGTTAAACTCTGGTCCCTACATGGGCATCATCGGGAATGGTGTCCACTGCATTGGCCTGCAGGTTGGCCTCACCTGACCGTTTGTGTGGACTCCTACTTGGCTTCACCTGGAATGTGACTCTTGATCCTTACTGGGCCTCACCCAGATCTGGTGGAATCTGGTCCTCACCTGGGACCATGATGACGTGGATACTCGTTCCACACAGGCCTAACCTGGACATGATGACTCTGGATCCTCTGGGCCTCAGCCTGACATGGGTACTGGCCCCATTGGATGTCACCACGACCAGGTGAATCTGGTACCCCTCTAGGCCTCAAACTGACATGGTGACTCTGGTTCCTAAAACTGGGCCTCACCGGGACCTGGAATATGTCCCCACTCCGCATCACGGAAAAATGGTGACTCGTTTACCTGGAATCATTGGGACATGGTTACTCTATTCCCCACTGGGGACTGCTCCTGATCCTGTTAAACTCTGGTCCGGACTTTGGCCTATTCTGTACAGGTGACTCTGGACTTTCACCTGTTCCTCACTGTAAAAATGGTGATTGTCGTTCACATGGACATCATTGTGGACTGGTGGCTTGCAGTGTTTTAGCTTCTCATGTTACCTCGTGACTCTGGGTCTCACCAGGCCCACCGGGACCTGGTGAGTGGGGTTTGCCACCTTCACCTCACCTGGACCTGGTGATTCTGGTCTGCCACCGAGATACCCTGGATCTGGTGACTGTGGTCTCCACCTGGGGCTTCACCGATTGGGGACTCCGGTACCCATTCTGGGCGTCACCTGGCCCTGTTGACCATGTACTCAACTGGGACAAACTTGGGGACCTGGTGACTGTTTCCACACTGGACCTCACCTGGACCAGGCGACTTGGTCCCCTCTGGGCTCACGTGCCTAGTGACTGTGAAACCCCACTTTGGCATGACTTGGACCTGCGGGACCTGGTTCCCACATGCGGACTGAGCGTCGTACTGTGACTGTGGTACTTTCAAGGGCCTCCCCTGGATGGTGATCCTGGTCCCCAACCTGGGCCTCACTGGACGTGGTAATTTTGTCACCACCGGTTAATCACCTAGAACCTGGTTACTGGTGTCCACCACCTGAGCTCAGTTTAGACCTGTTGACCATGGTCCCCAAGCCGGCCTAATGACCTGTTGCCCTCTGATCCCCACGGGGCTCTCGTGTACCTGGTAACTCTGGTCCTCACATGGGCATCATTGGTCCTGGGAACTCTGTTCCATACCGAGGCTCCCTAGACATGATGGACTCTGGAACCCTCTGGCTATCAACCTGACCTGGTGACTCTGGTTCCCCATATGGATGTCAACCTGGACAGGGATTATGGTACCCTAGGACCTCAACCAGCTCTGGTGGGACTCTGGTCCTCAAATGGGCCTCACATGGCCTAGTGAATATGCTCCATCTGGCCTCATTGGGACCTGTTGACCTTGGTCCCTACCGGGCATCATCGGGACATGGTTCACTGAATGACTGCAGGTTAGCCTACCTGGACCTGTTATCTGGTCCTAACTGGGCATCAGGCGGGACATGGTTCCACTGAAGGCCGTAGGTTGGCCCACCTGGACCTGGTAACTCTCGTGCCTACCTGGAGCACTTTGGGACATTTGGTTCCTCGCATGCCTGCAGGTTGGCCTCACCTGGAAACTGGTGAGGGGGTGTCACCTGGGCTCACCCTTGGTCCTATGAATGAGCACAGGTCCCCACGTGGGCCTCCTTGGACTGGTGTATGTGGTCTCCATGGTGTCACCGGACACTGGTAAAAATCTGGTCAACACATGGGAATTCACCTGGGACTGGGAATCTGGTCCCCATCTGGGCTTCTACAGTCTAGACTTTCTTCCCACACATGGACCTGATTGCTGTGGACTTCATTCTTGGTAACCTGGACTTGCTGTCATTGGACCTGGTTCCTCTGTATGGCCTGCAGTTTTCCCTCACCTGGACCTCGTGAGTGGGTTTGTCACCTGGGCTCACTCATGCCTAGTGACACAGTCCCCACATGGGCCTCACTTGGACTGGTGAATTGGTCCTTACCTGGTCCTCCCCGGAAACTGGTAACTCTGGTCACCACCTGGGAACACCTGGGCCTGGTGAATCTGGTCCCATCTGGGCCTCATCCAGTCCTGGTGATTTGTTCCCACCTAGACCTGATTGCTGTGGACTCCTTCTGGCCTTACCTGGAATTGGTTGACTCTGATCCTAACTAGGCCTCACCCAGTCTGGTGACTCTGGTCCTCATCTGTGGACCATTATGAGCGGATAAACTCTTCCACCCCTGAGCCTCACCTGGCATGATGACTCTGGAGCTCCTCTGGGCCTCAGCCTGATATGTGACTCTGGTCCCCTCCGTATGTCACCTCACCAGGTGAATCTGGTACCCCTCTATGCCTCAACTTGACCTGGTAAATCTGGTCCTCAACTGGGCCTCACCGGGACTAGTGAACATGCTCCCCACCTGCGCCTCATCTGGACCTGGTGACTCTGGTTCTACCTGGGATCATCGGGACTGGTTACTCTATTCCCCCCTGGGACTGACCGAACCTAGCAACTCTGGTCCTGACTTTGGACTCTATTGTACCAGGTGACTCTGGCTCCACCTCGGCCTCACTGCACCTGTCACTCTGATCCTAAGCATGGCCTTACCTGACCTGTGACTGTGGTTCCCATCGGGACCTCACCTGGACCTCATGACTCTGGTCCCACCTGGGCCTCACCAGGACCTGGTGTCTCTGGACCGACCCTTAGCATTAGGATATGGTTACACTGTTCACTAACAGTGACCCAGCCGGGACCTATTAACTCTGGTCTTCACCTGGGCCACACCTGCACATGTGACACTGGTTCCCACCTGGGTCTCACCTGGACATGGTGAGTCGTATTCCCACCTGGTCCTCACCTATACTGGTGATTTCGTTCCCACATGGAGATCATGTGGACCTGTGTCCGCAGTGTTTTCTAGCTTCTTTTTTTTAATTTTTATATTATTTATGATAGTCACAGAGAAGATTGGCAGAGACACAGGCAGAGGGAGGAGCAGGCTCCATGCACAGGGAGTTCGCGTGGGATTCGATCGGGTCTCCAGGATCGCGCCCTGGTCCAAAGGCACGCCAAACCGCTGCGCCCACCAGGGATCCCATGTGTTTCTAGCATCTCATGTACCTCGTGACTCTGGTCCCACCAGGGCCTCACTGGGACCTGGTGAGTTTGGTTGCCACCGGCACCACTGGACCTGGTGATTGGTCTGCACCTGAGACTACCCTGGATCTGGTGATGTGGTCCCCACCTCAGCTTCACTGGATTTGGGGATTCCGGTCCCCATCTGGGACTCACGTGGCCTTGTTGACCAAGGTCCTCAACTGGGCAAAATTGGGACCCGGTGACTGTGTTCCACAACTGGACCTCACCTGGACCAGGTGACTCTGGTCCCTCTCTGGGTCTCACCGTGCCTAGTGACTGTGAACCCCACTTTGGCCTGACTTGGACCTGCTGACCCTGGATGCCACCTAAGTCTGACTTCGAACTGTTGACTCTGGTTCTTTCAAGGGCCTCCCCTGTATCTGGTGATCCTGGTCCGCATCTGGGGCTCACCTGGACGTGGTTACTCTTGTCACCACCGGTGATTCACCTGGACCTGCTTACTGTGTTCTACACCTGGCCTCAAGTACACTCTTGACCATAGTCCCCAAGCCGGCCTCACATGGACCTGTTCCTCTGATCCCCACCGGGGCCTCAAGTGTACCTGGTACTCTGGTCCTCACCTGGGCATCTGGCCTGTGACTCTGGTCCCCACCTGGACTCACCTGGATCTGGTGACTCTGGTCCCCATCTGGATGTCACCTGGACCAGGTGATTCTGGTACCCCCTAGGTCTCAACCAGATCTGGTGACTCAGGTCCTCAACTGGGCCTCACCTGGACCTAGTGAATATGCTCCATGTGGGCCTCATTTGGACCTGGTGACTCTGGTCCCTACCTGGGCATCATAGGGATATGATTCCACTGCATGGCCTGCAGGTTGGCTTCACCTGGACCTGGTAACTCTGGTCCCTACCTGGGCATCATCGGGACATGGTTCCACTGCATGGCCTGCAGGTTGGCCTCACCTGGACATGGTAACTCTGGTCCCTACCTGGGCATCATCGGGACACGGTTCCTCTCCATCGCCTGCAGGTTGGCCTCATCTGTACCTGGTGAGTGAGGTTGCCAATTGTGCCTCACCCATACATGGTGACACAGGTCCCCACGTGGGCCTCAATTGGACCTGGTGAATCTGGTCCTTACCTGGTCCTTCCCAACTGGTAACTCTGGTCACCACCTGGGAATCACCTGGGCCTGGTAATCTGGTACCCATCTGGGCCTCACCCAGTCCTGGTGACTTTGTTCCCCACATGGACCTGATTGCTGTGGATGCCTTCTTGGCCTCACCTGGAACTGGTGACTCTGATCCTATCTGTGCGTCACCCAGACCTGGTGAATCTGGTCCTCAACTGGGCATCATTTGTACCTGGTGACTCTTTCCACACCTGATCCTCACTTGGACATGATGACTCTGGAACCTCTCTGGGCCTCAACACCCTGACCTGGTGACTCTGGTCCCCACTCGATGTCACCTGAACCAGGTGATTTCTGGTACCCTTATAGGGCTCAACCCGATCTGGTGACTCTGGTCCTCAACTGGGGCCTCACCTTTACCTGGTGAATATGCTCCATCTGGGCCTCATTTGGACATGGTGATTCTGATCCCTACCTCGGCATTACCGGGACATGGTTCCCCTCCATGGCCTGCAAAGTGCGCCTCACCTGGACCTGATAACTCTAGACCCCACCTGGGCATCATCAGGACATGGTTCCTCGGCATGGCCTGCAGGTTGGCCTCACTTGGACCTAGTGAGTGGGGTTGTCACCTGAGACTCACCCATGCCTGGTGACACAGGTCCCAACGTGGGCCTCACGTAGACCTGTTGAATCTTGTCCTTACCTGGGCCTCACCCGGAACTGGTTAGTCTGGTCCCCACCTGGACTTCACCTGGATTTGGTGACTCTGGTCCCCACCTGGAACTCACCTGTATCTGGTGACTCTGGTCTCAGTTTGGCCTCACCTTTACTGGTGTCTCTCTCGTCCCCACTTGACCTAACTCAGAACTGCTGAATCTTGCCCCACCTAGGCCGCACCCAGACCTGATGACTCTTGTCCCCAGCTATGCCGTCAATTCGACCTGATGAATCTGGTCCTCACGTGGGCCTCTCATGGACCTGGGACTCAGCTGGATAGAGTGGCTCTGTTCCCACAAGGTTCTCACCTGATACTGGTGACTGTGGTCTTATACTATGCCTCACCAGGACCTAGTGATTCTGTTCCCCATCTGGGCTTTCATGGCCCTAGTGATTCTGGTCTTCACCCACAGGGCATCATTGGGCCTGGATACTCTATTCCACACCTGGGCCTCACTTTGTACCAGGGACCTCTGGTCCCATTCTGGGCCTCAAACTAAACTGGTACTCTGGTTACCCCTCGGGACCTCAGCCTTACCTGGTGACTCTCGTCACCCCTTGGGCTTCACTTGGGCCTGGTGAATCGTGTTCTTAGCTGGTCCGCACCTGGATCTGGTGACAGGTCACCACGTGGGCCTCACCTGGACTTGGTGAATCATGTTGCCACCTGCGCCTCACCTGGGCCTTGTGACTGTGGTCCGTCCTGGACCTCACCGTGGATCTGGTGGATCTGGTTCCCATATGGGGCTCTCCTGGACCTGGTTCCTGTGGTCTCCATCTGGTCTCACCTGGAACACAATGACTCTGATCCATATTTGGGCCTCTCCTGGACTTGTTGACTCTGGTCCTTACCTGTGCATCATTGGGACCTGGATACTATCTTATATACCTGGACCTCACCAGGACCTGGTGACTGTGGTCCCACCTGGGCCACACCTGGACGGGTGACTGGTTCCCACAGGGACATCACCTGGACCTGGTGACTCAGGTCCTCATATGGGCATCATGGGACCTGGTTTCTCAGTTCCACATCGGGGCCTCACCTGGACCTAGTGATTCTCGTCCCCCTCTGGGCCTCACCCTGACTTGTGACACTGGTCCCTACCTGGATATCACCAGAACCGGGTGACACAACCCGGAGCTGGGGACACTGGTCCTCAGCTGGGCCTCAACAGGACCTGGTGAATCTACTCCAAACTTAGGCTTCGTCTGGACATTGTGACACTTTTCCCACCTGGCATCAATGGGACATGGTTACTCTGTTCCCCACCTGGACCTCACCTTGACATGATAAATTTGCTGCACACTTTGGCCTCAACTGGTCCTGATGACTCTCGTCCCCCAACCTAGGCCTCATCTGGACCTGGTGACTTGTCGTCCCCAACTGGTTCTCAGCTGGATCTGGTGACTCCTGTTCCCACATGAACCACACCTGGACCTGGTGACTGTGGTGTTCTTGTAGACTCACATTTACCTTGTGACTCCCGTCCCCACCGGCCTCACCTGGATCTGGTGACTCTGGCCTGCAGGCTGGCTCACCTGGACCTGGTGACTGGGGTTGCCACCAGGGCCTCACCCATACCTGGTGACTCAGGTCCACACGTGGGCCTCTTGGACCTGGTGAATCTGGTCCTTACCTGGTCCTCTCCCAGAACCGGGGACTCTGGTGACCACCTGGGCCTCACTGGACCTGGTGAATCTGGTCCCCATCTGGGCCTCAACCAGTCCTGGTGACTTTGTTCCCCACCTGGACCTGATTGCTGTGGACTTTTTCTTGGCCTCACCTGGACCTGGTGACTCTGATCCTATCTGCGCGTCACCCAGATCTGGTGACTCTGGTCTTCACCTGGGCATCATTGGTACCTGGGGACTCTGTTCCACAGCTGAGCCTCAGCTGGAACATGATGACTCTCGAACCTCTCTGTGCCTCACCCTGACCTGGTGACTCTGGTCCCCATCTGTATGTCACCTGGACCAGGGGATTCTGGTACCCCTCTAGGCCTCAACCAGATCTGGTGACTCTGGTCCTCAACTGGGCCTCACCTGGACCTAGTGAATATGCTCCATCTGGGCCTCATTTGGAGCTCGTGCCTCTGTTACCTACGTGGGCACCATCGGGACATGTTCCACTGCATGGCCTGCAGGTTGGCCTCACCTGGACCTGGTAACTCTGGTCCCTACCTGGACATCAATCGGGACACGGTTCCTCTGCATGGCCAGCATGTTGGCCTCAGCCGGACCTGGTGAGTGGGGTTGCCACCTGGGGCTCACAAATACCGGTGACACAGGTCCCCACGTGGGCCTCACTTGGACCTGGTGAATCTGGTCCTTATACTGGTCCTCCCCCGGACCTGGTAACCCTGGTCACCACCTGGGAATCAACTGGACCTGGTGATTCTGGTCCCCATCTGGGCCTCACCCAGTCCTGTTGACTTTCTTCCCCACCTGGACCTGATTGCTGTGGACTCCTTCTTGTCCTCAACTGGAACTGTTGACTCTGATCCTAACTGGGCCTCACCCAGATCTGGTGACTCTGGTCCTCACCTGTGGACCATTATGACCTGGATACTCTGTTTCACACTTGAGCCTCACCTGGACATGCTGACTCTGGATCCCCTCTGGGCCTCACCCTGACATGGTGACTCTGGTCCCCATCTGGATGTCACCTCGACCAGGTGAATCTGGAAACCCTCTAGGCCTCAACTTGTCCTGGTGACTCTGGGCCTCAACTGGGCCTCACCGGGACCTAGTGAACATGCTCCCACCTGCGCCTCATCTGGACCTGGTGACTCTGGTTCTACCTGGGCATCACCGGGACATGGTTACTCTATTCCCCACTGGGACAGACCTGATCCTGGTAACTCTGGTCCTGACGTTGGCATCTTCTGTACCAGGTGACTCTGGCTCAAACCTGGGTCTCACCAGTAACTAGTGACTCTGATCCAAAGCATGGCCTCACCTGACCTGGTGACTGTGGTTCTCATCGGACCTCACCTGGACCTCAGGTCTCTGGTCCCACCTGGGCCTCACCAGGACATGGTGTCTCTGGTACCCACCTGGGTAGCATCAGGATATGGTTACACTGTTCACTATCAGTGACCCAGCCGGACCTATTAACTCTGGTCTTCACCTGGGCCACAACTGGACATGGTGACACTGGTTCCCACATGGGTCTCACCTGGACATTGTGAGTCGGATCCCCACCTGGTCCTCACTGGTAACTGGTGATTCTCGTTCCCAAATGTACATCATGTGGTCCTGGTGGCTGCAGTGTTTCTAGATTCTCATGTACCTCGTGACTCTGGTCCCCAGCAGGGCCTGAACGGGACCTGGTGAGTTTGGTTGCCACCTGCACCTCACCTGCACCTGATGATTCTGGTCTGCACGTGAGACTACACTGGATATGGTGATGTGGTCCCCACCTCGGCTTCACTGCTTTGGGGACTCAGGTCCCCATCTGGGCCTCACCTGGCCCTGTTGACCATGGTCCTCAACCTGGCAAACCTGCGACCCCGGTGACTGTGTTCCACAACTGGACCTGAACTGGACCAGGTGACTCTGGTCCCACTCAGGGTATCACCGTGCCGTAGTGACTGTGAACCCCACTTTGGCTTGACTTGAACCTTCTGACCCTGGTTGCCACCTGCGTCTGATTTCGAACTGTTGACTGTGGTTCTTTCAAGGGCCTCCCCTGTACCTGGTGATCCTGGTGCCCACCTGGGCCTCACCTGGACGTGGTGACTCTTGTCACCACCGGGGACTCACCTGGACCTGCTTACTGTGTTCCACACCTGGGCCTCAAGTAGTCCTGTTGACCATGATCCCCAAGCCGGCCTCACATGGACCTGTTGTCTCTGATCCCCAGCTGGGCCTCACGTGTAACTGGTAACTCTGGTCCCCACCTGGGTCTCACCTGGACCTAGTGACTCTGGTCCCCACCTGGACCTCACCTGGATCTGGTGACTCTGGTCCTCAGTTTGGCCTCACCTGGACCTGGTGTCTCTCTTCCCCACTTTGACCTATCTCAGAACTGCTGAATCTTGCCCCACCTAGGCCGCACCCAGACCTGGTGACTCTTGTCCCCAGCGTTGCCTCAATTCGACCTGATGAATCTGGTCCTCACGTGGGCCTCACATGGACCTGGGACTCAGCTGGTTGAGTGGCTCTGGTTCCCACAAGGGGCTCACCTGATATTACTGACTGTGGTCTTATTCTATGCCTCACCAGGACCTAGTGATTCTGTTCCCCATCTGGGCCTGCATGGCCCTAGTGACTGTGGTCCTCACCCAGGAACCATTGGGACCTGGATACTCTATTCCACACCTGGGCCTCACTTTGACCAGGGACCTTTGGTCCCATTCTGGGCCGCAAACTAAACTGGTTACTCTGGTTCCCCCTCTGGTCCTCACCCTTACCTGGTGACTCTGGTCACCCCTTGGGCTTCACTTGGGCCTGGTGAATCTGGTCCTTAGCTGGTCCGCTCCTGGATCTGGTGACTGGTCGCCACCTGGCCCTCACCTGGACTAGGTGAACCCTGGTGCCAACAGCGCCTCACCTGGACCTTGTAACTGTGGTCCCACGTGGACCTCACCTCGATCTGGTGTCTCTGGTTCCCATATGGGGCTCTCCTGGACCTGGTTCCTGTGGTCTCCATCTGGCCTCACCTGGAACACAATGACTCTGATCCATATTTGTGCCTCTCATGGACCTGTTGACTCTGGTCCTTACCTGGGCATCATTGGAACCCGGATACTCTCTTATATACCTGGGCCTCACCTGGACCTGATGAATGTGGTCCCACCTGTGCCTCACCTGGATGAGGTCACTGGTTCCCACAGGGACCTCACCTGTACCTGGTGACTCAGGTCCTCAAATGGGCATCATGGGACCTGGTTTCTCAGCTCCATATCGGGGACTCACCTGGACCTAGTGATTCTCGTCCCCGTCTGGGCCTCACCCTGACGTGGTGTTCTGGTCCACACCTGGATATCACCAGAACCGGGTGACTCTGGTCCCCCTCTGGGACTCACCCGGAGCTGGTGACACTGGTCCTCAACTGGGCCTCAAAAGGACCTGGTGAATCTACTCCTCACTTAGGCCTCATCTGGACCTTGTGACTCTTTTCCCACCTGGCATCAATGGAACATGGTTACTCTGTTCCCCAACTGGGCCTCACTTGGACATGATAAATTTGCTGCACACTTTGGCCTCAAATGGTCCTGATGACTCTGGTCCCCCCCACGTAAGCCACAAACTGCACCTGGTGACTGTGGTCCCCACCTGGGTCTCACCTGGACCTGGTGACTCTCGTTCCCACATGAACCACACCTGGACCTGGTGACTGTGGTATTCTTGTAGACTCACATTTACCTGGTGACTCCGGTCCCCACTAGGGCCTCACCTGGATCTGGTGACTCTGGCCTGCAGCTTGGCGTCACCTGGACCTGTTGAGTGGGGTTGCCACCTGGGCCTAACCCATAACTGGTGACTAATTCCCCACGTGGGCCTCTTGAACCTGGTGAATCTGGTCCTTACCTGGTCCTCTCCCAGACCCAGGGACTCTGCTCAACACCTGGGCCTCACCTGGACCTGGTGAATCTGGTCCCCATCTGGGCCTCACCCAGTCCTGGTGACTTTGTTCCCCACCTGGACCTGATTTCTGTGGACTCTTTCTTGGCCTCACCTGGAAGTGGTGACTCTGATCCTATCTGCGCTTCACCCAGATCTGGTCACTCTGGTCCTCACCTGTGGACCATTATGACCTGGATACTCTGCTCCACACCTGAGACTCACCTGGACATGATGACTCTGGATCCCCTCTATGCCTCACCCTGACATGGTGACGCTGGTCCCCTTCTGGATATCACCTAGACCAGGTTAACCTGGTTCCCCTCTAGGCCTCAACTTGACCTGGAGACTCTGGTCCTCAACTGGGCCTCACCAGGACCTAGTGAACATGCTCCCCACCTGCGCCTCATCTGGACCTGGTGACTCTGGTTCTCCCTGGGCATCATCGGGACATGGTTACTCTATTCCCCACTGGGACTGACCTTATCCTGGTAACTCTGCTCCTGACTTTGGCCTCTTCTGTACCAGGTGACTCTGGCTCCACCTGGGCCTACCTGTAACTGGTGACTCTGATCCAAATCATGGCCTCACCAGACCTGGTGACTGTGGTTCCCATCGGGACCTCACCTGGTCCTCATGTCTCTGTTCTCACCTGGGCCTCACCAGGACCTGGTGTTTCTCGTACCCACCTGGGTAGCATCAGGATATGGTTACACTGTTCACTAACAGTGACCCAGCCGGACCTATTATCTCTGGTCTTCACCTCGCCACACATGGACATGGTGACACTGGTTACCACCTCGGTCTCACCTGGACATGGTGAGTCTGATCCCCATCTGGGCCTCAATGTAACTGGTGATTCTCGTTCCCACATGGACATCATGTGGACCTGCTGGCTGCAGCTGTTTCTAGCTTCTCATGCACCTCGTGGCTCTGGTCCCCACCAGGGCCTCACCGGGACCTGTTGAGTGTGGTTGCCACCTGCACCTCACCTGGACTTTGCTGATTCTTGTCTGCCCCTGAGACTACCCTGGATCTGGTGACTGTGGTCCCCACCTGGGCTTCACCTGGATTTGGGGACTCCGGTCCCCATCTGGGCCTCACCTGGCCCTGATGACCATGGTCCTCAACTGGGCACAATTGGGAAACGGTGACTGTGTTCCACAACTGGACCTCACCTGGACCAGGTGACTCTGGTCCCCCTCTGGGTCTCACCGTGCCCTAGTGACTGTGAATCCAACTTTGGCCTGACTTGGACCTGCTGACGCTGGGTGTCACCTGCCCCTGACCTCGAACTGTTGACTCTGGTTCTTTCAAGGGCCTCCCCTGTACCTGGTGATCCTGGTCCCCACCTGAGCCTCACCTGGACGTGGTGACTCTTGTCAACACCGGGGACTCACCTGGACCTGCTTACTGTGTTCCACACCTGGGTCTCAAGTAGACGTGTTCATCATGGTCCCCAAGGCGGCCCCACATGTACCTGTTGCCTCTGATCCCCACCGGGGCCTCACGTGTACCTGGTAACACTGGTCCTCACCTGGGCCTCATCTGGACCTAGTGACTCTGGTCCCCACCTGGGCTTCACCTGGATCTGGTGACTCTGGTCCCCACCTGGACCTCACCTGGATCTGGTGACACTGGTCCTCAGTTTGCCCTCACCCAGACCTGGTGACTCTTGTCCCCAGCTATGCCTCAATTCGACCTGATGAATCTGGTCCTCACGTGGGCCTCACATGGATCTGGGACTCAGCTTGTTAGAGTGGCTCTTGTTCCCACAAGGATCTCACCTGATACTGGTGACTGTGGTCTTATTGTATGCCTCACCAGGACCTAGTGATTCTGTTCCCCATATGGGCCTGCATGGCCCTAGTGACTCTGGTTCTGACCCAGGCATCATTGGGACCTGGATACTCTCTTATATACCTGGGCCTCACCTGAATCTGGTGACTCTGGCCTGCAGGTTGGCCTCACATGGACTTTGTTAGTGGGATGCCACGTGGGCCTTACGCATACCTGGTGACTCAGGTCCCCACGTGGGCCTCTTGGACCTGGTGAATCTGGTCCTTACCTGGTCTTCTCCCAGACCCGGGGAATCTGGTCACAACCTGGGCCTCACCTTGACCTGGTGAATCTGGCCCCCATCTGGGCCTCACCCAGTCCTGGTGACTATGTTCCCCACCTGGACCTGATTGCTCTGGACTCTTTCATTAGCCTCACCTGGAACTGGTGACTCTGATCCTATCTGTGCGTCACCCAGACCTGTTGACTCTGGTCCTCACCTGGGCATCATTGGTACCTGGTTACTCTGTTCCACACCTGAGCCTCACCTGGACATGATGTCTCTGGGACCTCTCTGGGTCTCACCCTGACCTGGTGATCTGATCCCCATCTGGATGTCACCTGGACCAGGTGATTCTGGTACCCCTCTAGGCCTCAACCAGATCTGGTGACCCTTTTCCTCAACTGGGCCTCACCTGGACCTAGTGAATATGCTCCATCTGGGCCTCATTTGGACCTGGTGACTCTGGTCACTCACTGGGCATCATTGGGAAATGGTTCCACTGCATGGCCTGCTGGTTGGCCTCACCTGGACCTGGTAACTCTGGTCCCTACCTGGGCATCATCGGGACATGGTTCCTCTGCATGGCCTGCAGGTTCGCCTCATTTTGACCTGGTGAGTGGGGTTCCCACGTGGGTCTTACCCATGCCTGGTGACACAGATCCCCACGTGGGCCTCACTTGAACCTGGTGAATGTGGTCCTTACCTAGTCCTCACCCGGAACTGGTAAATCTGGTCACCACCTGGGCATCACCTAGTCCTGATGACTTTATTCCCCACCTGGCCCTGATTGCTGTGGACACCTTCTCGGCCTCACCTGGAAGTGGTAATTCTGATCCTAATTGGGCCTCTTCCAGATCTGGTGACTCTGGTCCTCACCTGTGGACCATTATGACCTGGATACTCTGTTCCACACCTGAGCCTCACCTGGACATTATGACTCTGGATCCCCTCTGGGCCTCACCCTGACATGGTTACTCTGGTCCCCATCTGGATGTCACCTAACCAGGTGAATCTGGTACCCCTATAGGCCTCAGCCAAACCTGGTGACTCTAGTCCTCAACTGGGTCTGCCCGGGACCTAGTGAATATGCTCCCCAACTGCGCCTCATCTGGTCATGATGACTCTGGTTCTACGTGGGCATCATCGGGACATGGTTACTCTATTCCCCACTGGGAGTGACCTGATCCTTGTAACACTGGTCTAACTTTGGCATTTTCTGTACCAGGTGACTCTGGCTCTACCTGGGCCTCACCTGTAACTGGTGACTCTTATCCTAAGCATGGCCTCACCTGACTTGGTGACTCTGGTCCCCATTAGGATGTAACCTGGACCAGGTGATTCTGGTACCCCTCTAGGCCTCAACCAGTTCTGGTGACTCTGGTCCTCAATTGGCTTCACCTGGACCTAGTGAATAAGCTCCATCTGGCCCTCATTTGGACCTGGTGACTGTCGTCCCTACCTGGGCATCATCGGGACATGGTTCCGCACATGGCCTGCAGGTTGGCCTCACCTGGACCTGGTGAGTGGGATTGCCACCTGTGGCTAACCCATACCTGGTGACTCAGGTCCCCACGTGGGCCTCTTGGACCTGGTGAATCTGGTCCTTACCTCTTCTTCTCCCAACCTGGGGACTCTGGTCATCACCTGGGCCTCACTTGGACAAGGTGAACTGGTCCCCATCTGGGCCTCACCCAGTCCTGGTTACTTTGTTCCCCACCTGGAACTGATTGCTGTGGACTCTTTCTTTGCCTCACCTGAAACTGGTGACTCTGATCCTATCTGCGCGTCACCCAGATCTGGTGACTCTGGTCCTCATCTGGGCATCATTGGTACCTGGTGACTCAGTTCCACCCCTGAAACTCACCTGGACATGATGACTCTGGAACCTCTCTGGGCCTCACCCTGTCCTGGTGACTCTGGTCCCCATCTGGATGTCACCTGGACCAGGTGATACTGGTACCCCTCTGAGCCTCAACCAGATCTGGTGACTCTGGTCCTCTACTGGGCCTCACCTGGACCTAGTGAATATGCTCCATCTGGGCCTCATTTGGACCTGGTGACTCTGGTCCCTACCTGGGCATCATCGGGACATGGTTCCACTGCATGGCCTGCAGGTTGGCATCACCTGGACCTGGTAACTCTGGTTCCTACATGTACATCATCGGGACACGGTTCCTCTGCATGGCGCGAAGGATGGCCTCTCCTGGACCTGGTGAGTTTGGTTGCAACCTGTGCCTCACCCGTACCTGGGGACACAGGTCCCCGCTTGGGCCTCTTGGACCTGCTGAATCTGGTCCTTACCTGGTCGTCTCCCAGCCCCAGGGTCTCTGGTCACCACCTGGGAATCACCTGGACCTGGTGAATCTGGTCCTGACCAGGGCCTCACCCAGTCCTGGTGACTTTGTTCCCCACCTGGACCTGATTGCTGTGGACTCCTTCTTGGCCTCACCTGTAACTGGTGACTCTGATCCTATCTGCACGTCACCCAGACCTGGTGACTCTGGTCCTCACCTGGGCATCATTGGTACCCGGTGACTCTGTTCTACACCTGAGCCTCACCTGGACATGATGACTCTGGAACCTCTCTGGGCCTCACCCTTCCCTAGTGACTGTGGTCCCCATCTGGATGTCACCTGGACCAGGGGATTCTTGTACACCTCTCGGCCTCAACCAGATCTGGTGACTCTGGTCCTCAACTGGGCCTCACCTGGACCTAGTGAATATGCTCCATCTGGGCCTCATTTGGACCTGGTGACCCTGGTCACTACCTGGGCATCATCGGGACATGGTTTCACTGCATGGCCTGCAGGTTGGACTCACCTGGACCTGGTAACTCTGGTCCCTACCTGGGCATCATCGGGACATGGTTCCACTGCATGGCCTGCAGGTTGGCCTCACCTGGACCTGGTAACTCTGGTCCCTACCTGGGCATCATCTGGACACGGACACTTGGACATGATGTCTCTGGAACCTCTCTGGGCCTCACCCTGACCTGGTGACTCTGGTCCCCATCTCGTTGTCACCTGAACCAGGTGATTCTGGTACCCTTATAGGGCTCAACCAGATCTGGTGACTCTGGTCCTCAACTGGGCCTCACCTAGACCTAGTGAATATGCTCCATCTGGGCCTCATCTGGACATGGTGATTCTGATCCCTACCTCGGCATTACCGGGACATGGTTCCACTGCATGGCCTGCAGGTGTGCCTCACCTGGACCTGATAACTCTAGACCCCACCTGGGCATCATCAGGACATGGTTCCTCGGCATGGCCTGCAGGTTTGCCTCACTTGGACCTAGTGAGTGGGGTTTTCACCTGAGACTCACCCATGCCTGGTGACACAGGTCCCAACGTGGGCCTCACGTGGACCTGGTGAATCTGGTCCTTCCCTTGTCCTCACCCGGAACTGGTATCTCTGGTCATCACCTGGGAATCACCTGGACATTGTGATTCTGGTCCCCATTGGGCCTCATCGAGTCCTGGTGACTTTGTTCCCACCTGGACCTGATTGCTGTGTACTCCTTATGGCCCTCACCTGGAACTAGTGACTCTGATCCTAACTGGGCCTCACCCAGATCTGGTGACTATGGTCCTCACCTATGGACCATTATGACCTGGATACTCTGTTCCACACGTGAGCCTCACCTGGACATGATGACTCTGGATCCCCTCTGGGCCTCAGCCTGACATGGTGACTCTGGTCCCCATCTGGATGTCACCTAGACCAGGTGAATATGGTACCCCTCCAAGCCTCAACTAGACCTGGTGACTCTGGTCCTCAACTTGGCCTAACGGGGACCTAGTGAATATGCTCCCCACCTGCACCTCATCGGGAGCTGTTAACTCTGGTTCTACCTGGGCATCATCGGGACATGGTTACTCTATTCCACACTGGGACTGACCTGATCCTGGTAACTCTGGTCCTGACTTTGGCCTCTTCTGTACCAGGTGACTCTGGCTCCACCTGGTCCTCACCTGTAACTGGTGATTGTCGTTCCCACATGGACATCATGTGGACCTGGAGGCTGCAGTGTTTCTAGCTTCTCATGTACCTCGTGACTCTGGTCCCCACCAGGGCCTCACCGGGACCTGGTGAGTGTGGTTGCCACCTGCACCTCACCTGGACCTGGTGATTCTGGCCTGGACCTGAGACTACCCTGGATCTGGTGACTGTGGTCTCCACCTGGGCTTCACCTGGATTTGGGGACTCCGGTCCCCATCTGGGCGTCACCTGGCCCTGTTGACCATGGTACTCAAGTGGGCAAAATTGGGACCTGGTGACTGTGTTCCACACCTGGACCTCAACTGGACAGGCGACTCTGGTCCCCCTCTGGGTCTCACCGTGCCATGGTGACTGTGAATCCAACTTTGGCCCGACTTGGACCTGCTGACCCTGGTTCCCACCTGCGACTGACGCCGTACTGTTGACTCTGGTACTTTCAAGGGACTCCCCTGGACCTGGTGATCCTGGTCCTCACCTGGGCCTCACCTGGACGTGGTAACTTTTGTCACCACTGGTTACTCACCTAGACCTGGTTACTGTGTTCCACACCTGAGCCTCAAGTAGACCTGTTGACCATGGTCCCCAAGCCGCCTCACATGGACCTGTTGCCTCTGATCCCCACCGGGGCCTCTCGTGTACCTGGTAACTCTGGTCCTCACCTGGGCATCATTGGTCCTGGTGACTCTGTTCCATACCTGAGGCTCCCCTGGACATGATGTCTCTGGAACCTCTCTGGCTATCAACCTGACCTGGTGACTCTGGTCCCCATATGGATGTCACCTGGACCAGGGGATTATGCTACCCCTCTGGGCCTCAACCAGGTCTGGTGACTCTGGTCCTCAAATGGGCCTCACCTGGACCTAGTGAATATGCTCCGTCTGGGCCTCATTTGGACCTGGTGACTCTGGTCCCTACCTGGGCATCATCGGGACATGGTTCCACTGCATGACATGCAGGTTGCCCTCACCTGGACCTGGTAACTCTGGTCCCTACCTGCATTATCGGGACATGGTTCCACTGCATGGCCTGTAGGTTGGCCTCACCTGGACCTGGTAACTCTCGTGCCTACCTGAGCATCATTGGGACCTGTTTCCTCTGCATGGCCTGCAGGTTGGCCTCACCTGGAACTGGTGAGTGGGTTTGTCACCTGGGCCTCACCCTTGCCTAGTGACACAGGTCCCCACGTGGGCCTCACTTGGACCTGGTGAATCTGGTCCTTACCTGGTGGTTACCCGGAACTGGTAACTCTGGTCACCACATGGGAATCACCTGGGCCTGCTGAATCTGGTCCCCATCTGGGCCTCACCCAGTCCTGTTGACTTTCTTCCCCACCTGGACCTGATTGCTGTGGACTCCTTCTTGGCTAACCTGGAACTGCTGACTCTGATGCTAACTGGGCCTCACCCAGATCTGGTGACTCTGGTCCTCACCTGTGGACCATTATGACCTGGATACTCTGTTCCACACCTGAGCCTCACCTGGATATGTTGACTCTGGATCCCCTCTGGGCCTCAGCCTGACTTGGGGACTCTGGACCCCATCTGGATGTCACCAGACCAGGTAAATCTGGTACCCCCTCTAGGCCTCACCTAGACCTGGTGACTCAGGTCCTCAACTGGGCCTCAACGGGACCTAGTGAACATGCTCCCCACCTGCGCCACATCTGGGCCTGGTGACTCTGGTTCTACCTTGGCATCATCGGGACATGGTTACTCTATTCCCACTTGGAGTGACCTGATCCTGGTAACTCTGGTCCTGACTTTGGCCTCTTCTGTTCCAGGTGAGTCTGGCTCCACCTGGGCCTCACCTGTAACTGGTGACTCTGATCCTAAGCATGGCCTCACCTGACCTGGTGACTGTGGTTCCCATCGGGACCTCACCTGGACCTCATGTCTCTGGTCCCACTTAGGCCTCACCAGGATCTGGTGTCTCTGCCACCCACCTGGGTAGCATCAGGATATGGTTACACTGTTCACTAACAGTGACCCAGCAGGACTTATTAACTCTGGTCTTCACCTGGGCCACACCTGGACATGGTGACACTTTTTCCCACGTGGGTCTCACCTGGACATGGTGAGTCGGATCCCCACCTGGTCCTCACCTGTAACTGGTGATTCTCTTTCCCACATGGAGATCATTTGGACCTGTTGGCTACAGTGTTTCTAGCATCTTTTTTTAATTTTTATTTATTTATGATAGTCACAGAGAGAGAGAGAGGCAGAGACACAGGCAGAGGGAGAAGCAGGCTCCATGCACCGGGAGCCCGAGGTGGGATTCGATCTCCGATCTCCAGGATCGCGCCCTGGGCCAAAGGCAGGCGCCAAACCGCTGCGCCACCAAGGGATGCCATGTGTTTCTAGCTTCTCATGTACCTCGAGACTCGGGTCCCCACCAGTGCCTCACCGGGACCTGGTAAGTTTGGTTGCCACCTGCACCACACCTGGACCTGGTGATTCTGGTCTGCACCTGACACTACCCTGGATCTTGTGACTGTGGTCCCCACCTGGGCTTCACCTGGATTTCGGGACTCTGGTCCCCACCTCGGTCTCACCTGGCCCTGGGACCATGGTCCTCAACTGGACAAATTTGGGACCTGGTGACTGTGTTCCACAACTGGACTTCACCTGGACCATGTGACTATGCTCCCCCTCTGGGTCTCACCGTGCCCTAGTGACTGTGAATTCCACTTTGGCTTGACTTGGACCTGCTGACCCTGGTTGCCACCTGCGCCAGAACTCCAACTGTTGACTCTGGTTCTTTCAAGGGCCTCCCCTGTACCTGGTGATCCTGGTCCCACCTGGGCTTCACCTGGACGTGGTGACCCTTGTAACCACGGGGGACTCACCTGGACCTGCTTACTGCGTTCCACATCTGGGTCTCAAGTGGACCTTTTGATCATGGTCCCCAAGCCGTCGTCACATGGACCTGTTCCCTCTGATCCCCACCGGATCCTCACGTGTACCTGGTAACTCTGGTCCTCACCTGGGCCTCATCTCACCTAGTGACTCTGGTCCCCACCTGAGCTTCACCTGGATCTGGAGACTCTGGTCCCCAAATGGACTTTACCTGGACCTGGTGACTGTGGTCCCACCCGGGCCTCTACTGGATGAGGTGACTGGTTCCCACAGGGACCTCACCTGGACCTGGTGACTCAGGTCCTCATATGGGCATCATGGTACCTGGTTTCTCAGTTCCACATCGGGGCCTCACCTGGACCTAGTGATTCTCGTCCCCCTCTGGGCCTCAACCTGACGTGGTGACTCTGGTCACCCCTGGATATCACCAGAACCGGGTGACTCTGTTCCCCTCTGGGACTCTCCCGGAGCTGGGGACACTGGTCCTCAGCTGGGCCTCAACAGGACCTGGTGAATCTACTCCTCACTTAGGCCTCGTCTGGACCTTGTGACTCTTTTCCCACCTGGCATCAATGGGACATGGTTACACTGTTGCCCACCTGGGCCTCTCCTGGACATGATAACTTTGCTCCACACTTTGGCCTTAACTGGTCCTGATGAATCTTGTCCCCCCACCTAGACCTCAATCTGGACCTGGTGAGTGTGGTCCCCACCTGGGTGTCACCTGGACCTGGTGACTCTCGTTCCCACTTGAAACACACCTGGCCCTGTTGACTGTGGTGTTCTTGTAGACTCACATTTACTTGTGACTCCGGTCCCCACTAGGGCTTCAACTGGATCTGGTGACTCTAACCTGCAGGTTGGCCTCACCTGGACCTGGTGAGTCGGGTTGCCACATGGGCCTCACCCATACGTGTTGACTCAGGTCCACACGTGGGCTTCTTGGACCTGGTGAATCTGGTCATTACCTGGTCCTCTCCCAGACTCGGGGACACTGGTCAACACCTGGGCCTCACCTAGATCTGGTGAATCTGGTCCCCATCTGGGCCTCACCCAGTCCTGGTGACTTTGTTCCCACATGGACCTGATTGCTGTGGACGCCTTCTTGGCCTCACCTGGAACTGGTGTCTCTGATCCTATCTGCGCGTCACCCAGACCTGGTGAATCTGGTCCTCAACTGGGCATCATTGGTACCTGGTGACTCTGTTCCACACCTGAGCCTCACTTGGACATGATGACTCTGGAACCTCTCTGGGCCTCACCCTGACCTGGTGACTCTGGTCCCCATCTCGATGTCACCTGAACCAGGTGATTCTGGTACCCTTATAGGGCTCAACCAGATCTGGTGACTCTGGTCCTCAACAGGGCCTCACCTAGACCTAGTGAATATGCTCCATCTGGGCCTCATTTGGACATGGTGTTTCTGATCCCTACCTCGGCATTACCGGGACATGGTTCCACTGAATGGCCTGCAGGTGTGCCTCACCTGGACCTGATAACTCTAGACCCCACCTGGGCATCATCAGGACATGGTTCCACGGCCTGGCCTGCAGGTTGGCCTCACTTGGACCTAATGAGTGGGGTTGTCACCTGAGACTCACCCATGCCTGGTGACACAGGTTCCCACGTGGGCCTCACGTGGACCTGGTGAATCTGGTCCTTCCCTTGTCCTCACCCGGAACTGGTAACTCTGGTCATCACCTGGGAATCACCTGGATATTGTGATTCTGGTCCCCATTGGGCCTCACCCAATCCTGGTGACTTTGTTCCCACCTGGACCTGATTGCTGTGTACTCCTTCTTGGCCCTCACTTGGAACTAGTGACTCTGATCCTAACTGGGCCTCACCCAGATCTGGTGACTCTGGTCCTCACCTGTGGACCATTATGACCTGGATACTCTGTTCCAACGTGAGCCTCACCCGGACATGATGACTCTGGATCCCCTCTGGGCCTCAGCCTGACATGGTGACTCTGGTCCCCATCTGGATGTCACCTAGACCAGGTGAATCTGATACCCCTCCAAGCCTCAACTAGACCTGGTGACTCGGTCCTCAACTTGGCCTAACCGGAACCTAGTGAATATGCTCCCACCTGCAACTCATCTGGCCCTGGTAACTCTGGTTCTACCTGGGCATCATCGGGACATGGTTACTCTGTTCCACACTGGGACTGACCTGATCCTGGTAACTCTGGTCCTGACTTTGGCCTCTTCTGTACCAGGTGACTCTGGCTCCACATGGGCCTCACCTGTAACTGGTGACTCTGATTCTAAGCATGGCCTCACCTGACATGGTGACTGTGATTCCATCAGATCTTACCTGGGCCTCGTGTCTCTGGTCCCACCTGGGCCACACCAGGACCTGGTGTCTCTGGTACCCACCTGGGTAGCATCAGGATATGGTTACACTGTTCACTAATAGTGACCCAGCCAGACCTATTAACTCCGGTCTTCACCTGGGCCACACCTGGACATGGTGACACTCGTTCCCATCTGGGTCTCACCTGGACATGGTGAGTCGGATCCCCACCTGGTCCTCACCTGTACCTGGTGATTCTCATTCCAGCATGGACATCATGTTCACCTGGTGGCTGCAGTGTTTCTAGCTTCTCATGTACCTAGTGACTCTGGTCCCCACCAGGGCCTCACCGGGACCTGGTGACTGTGGTTGCCACCTGCACCTCACCTGGACCTGGTGATTCTGGTCTGCACCTGAGACTACCCTGAATCTGGTGACTGTGGTTCCCTCCTGGGCTTCACCAGGATTTGGGGACTCTGGTCCCCATCTGGGCCTCACCTGGCCCTGTTGACCATGGTACTCAACTGGGGAAAATTGGGACCCTGTGACTGTGTTCCACAACTGGACCTCACCTGGAACAGGTGACTCTGGTCCCCCTCTGGGTCTCACCGTGCCCTAGTGACTGTGAACCCCACTATGGCCTGGCTACGACCTGCTGACCCTGGTTGCCAACTGCGCCTGACCTCGAACTGTTGACTCTGGTTCTTTCAAGGGCCTCCCCTGTACCTGGTGATCCTGGTGCCCACCTGGACCTCTCCTGCCGTGGTGACTCTTGTCACCACCGGGGACTCACCTGGACCTGCTTACTGTGTTCCACACCTGGGCCTCAAGTACACCTCTTGACCATGGTCCCCAAGCCCGCCTAACATGGACCTGTTGCCTCAGATCCCCACCGGGGCCTCACGTGTACCTGGTAACTCTGGTCCTCACCTGGGCCTCATCTGCACCTAGAGACTCTGGTCCTCACCTGGACTTCACCTGGATCTGGTGACTCTGATCCCCACCTGGACTTTACCTGATCTGGTGACTCTGGTCCCCAGCTGGACCTCTCCTGGACCTGGTGACTCTCTTTCCAACATGGATCTCACCTGGATCTGGTCACTCTGGTCCTCAGTTTGGTCTCAGCTGGACCTGGTGTCTCTCGTCCTCACTTTGACCTAACTCAGAACTGCTGAATCTTGCCCCACCTAGGCCGCACCCAGACCTGGTGACTCTTGTCCCCAGCTATACCTCAATTCGACCTGATGAATCTGGTCCTCACGTGGGCCTCACATGGACCTGGGACTCAGCTGGATGGAGTGGCTCTGGTTCCCACAAGGGGCTCACCTGATACTGGTGACTGTGTTCTTATTCTATGCCTCACCAGGACCTAGTGATTCTGTTCCCCATCTGGGCTTGCATGGCCCTAGTGACTCTGGTCCTCACCCAGGCATCATTGGGACCTGGATACTCTATTCCACACCTGGGCCTCACTTTGACCAGGGACCTCTGGTCCCATTCTGGGCCTCAAACTAAACTGGTTACTCTGGTTCCCCCTCTGGACCTCACCCTTACCTGGTGACTCTGGTCACCCCTTGGGCTTCACTTGGGCCTGGTGAATCTGGTCCTTAGCTGGTCCGCACCTGGATCTGGTGACAGGTCACCACGTGGACCTCATCTGGACTTGGTGAATCCTGTTGCCACCTGCGCCTCACCTGGACCTTGTGACTCTGGTCCCTCCTGGACCTCACCTGGATCTGGTGGCTCTGGTTCCCGTATGGGACTCTATTGGACCTGGTTCCTGTGGTCTCCTATGGCCTCACCTGGAACATAATGACTCTGATCCATATTTGTGTCTCTCCTGGATCTTGACTCAGGTCCTTATCTGGGCATCATTGGGACCTGGATACTCTCTTATATACCTGGGCCTCACCTGGACCTTGAGACTGTGGTCCCACCTGGGCCTCACCTGGACGAGGTGACTGGTTGCCACAGGGACATCACCTGGACCTGGTGACTCAGGTCCTCATATGGGAATCATTCACCTGGTTTTCAGTTCCACATCGGGGCCTCAACTGGACCTAGTGATTTCGTCCAACTCTGGGCCTCACCCTGACCTGGTGACTCTGGTCCTCACCTGGATATCATCAGAACCGGGTGACTCTTGTCCCCCTCTGGGACTCACCCGGAGCTGGGGACACTGGTCCTCAACTGGACCTCAACAGTACTTGTTGAATCTACTCTTCACTTAGGCCTCGTCTGCACCTTGTGACTCTTTTCCCACCTGGCATCAATGGGACATGGTTACTCTGTTCCCCACCTGGGCCTCACCTGGACATCATACCTTGGCTCCAAACTTTGGCCTCAACTGGTCCTGATGACACTGTTCCCCCCACCTAGGCCTCAATCTGGACATGGTGACTGTCGCCACCTGGGTCTCACCTGGACCTAGTGACTCTCATTCCCTCATGACCCACACCTGGACCTGGTGACTGTGGTGTTCTTGTAGACTCACATTTACCTGGTGACTCCGATCCCCACTAGGGCCTCAACTGGATCTGGTGACTCTGGCCTGCAGGATGGCCCCACCTGGACATGGTGAGTGGGCTGCCACTCCATTCCTGGTGACTCAGGTCCCCAGGTGGACCTCTTGGACCTGGTGAATCTGGTCCTTACCTGGTCCTTCCCGGAACTGGTAACTCTGGTCACCATTTGGGCCTCACCTGGACCTGGTGAATCTGGTACCCATCTAGTCCTCACCCAGTCCTGGTTACTTTGTTCCCCACCTGGACATGATTGCTGTGGACTCTTTCTTGGCCTCACCTGGAACTGGTGACTCTGATCCTATCTGCGTGTCACCTAGACGTGGTGACTCTGGTCCTCACCTGGACATGATTGGTACCTGGTGACTATGTTCCACACGCTGACCCTCACCTGGACACGATGACTATGGAACCACTCTGGGCCTCACCCTAACCTGCTGACTCTGGTCTCCATCTGGTTGCCACTTGGACCAGGTGATTCTGGTACCCCTCTAGTCCTCAACGAGATCTGGTGCCTCTGGTCCTGAACTGGGCCTCACCTGGGCCTAGTGAATATGCTCCATCTGGGCCTTACCTGGACATGGTAAGTCTGGTGCCTACCTGGGCATCATCGGGACATGGTTCCACTGCATGGCTGCAGGTTGGGCTCACCTGGACCTGGTAAATCCAGTCCCTACCTGGGCATCATCGTGACACCGTTCCTCTGCATGGCCTGCAGCTTGGCCTCACCTGGACCTGGTGAGTGGGGTTGCCACCTGTGCCTCACCCATACCTGGTGACACAGGTCCCCACGTGGGCCTCACTTGGACCTGGTGAATATGGTCCTTACTTGGTCCTCACCCGGAACTGGTAACTCTGGTCATCATCAGGGAATCTCCTGGACCTTGTGAATCTGGTCCCCATCTGGGCCTCACCCAGTCCTGGTGACTTTGTTCCCCACCTGGACCTGATTGCTGTGAAATCCTTATTGTCCTCACCTGGAACTGTTGCCTCTGATCCTAACTGGCCTCACCCAGATCTGGTGACTCTGGTCCTCACCTATGGACCATTATGACCTGGATACTCTGTTCCACACCTGAGCCTCACCTGGTCATGATGATTCTGGATCCCCTCTGGGCCTCAGCCTGACATGGTGACTCTGGTCCCCATCTGGATATCACCAATACCAGTGAATCTGATACCCCTCTATGCCTCAACTAGACCTGGTGATTCTGGTCCTCAACTGGGCCTCAACGGGACCTAGTGAACATGCTCCCCACCTGCGCCTCATCTGGACCTGGTGACTCTGGTTCTACCTGGGCATCATCGGGACATGGTTACTTTATTCCCTCCTGGGACTGACCTGATCCTGGTAACTCTAGTCCTGACTTTGACCTCTTCTGTACCAGGTGACTCTGACTCAACCTGGGCCTCACCTGTAACTGGTGACTCTGACCTAAGCATGGCCTCACCTGATCTGGTACTGTGGTCCCCATCGGGACCTCACCTGAACCTGATGTCTCTTGTCCCACCTGGGCTTCACCAGGCCCTGGTATCTCTGGTCCCCACCTGGGTAGCATCAGGATATGGTTACACTGTTCACTAACAGTGACCCACCCGGACCTATTAACTGTGGTCTTCACCTGGGGAACACCTGGACATGGTGACACTGGTTCCCACATGGGTCTCACCTGGACATGGTGAGTCTGATCCCCAACTGTGCCTCAATGTAACTGGTGATTCTCGTTCCCACATGGACATCATGTGGACCTGGTGGCTGCAGTGTTTCTAGCTTCTCATGCACCTCGTGGCTCTGGTCCCCACCAGGGCCTCACCGGGACCTGGTGAGTGTGGTTGCCACCTGCACCTCACCTGGACTTTGCTGATTCATGTCTGCCCCTGAGACTACCCTGGATCTGGTGACTGTGGTCCCCACCTGGGCTTTACCTGGATTTGGGGACTCCGGTCCCCATCTGGGCCTCATCTGGCCCTGATGACCATGGTCCTCAACTGGGCACAATTGGGACACGGTGACTGTGTTCCACAACTGGACCTCACCTGCACCATGTGACTCTGGTCCCCCTCTGGGTCTCACCATGCCCTAGTGACTGTGAATCCAACTTTGGCCTGACTTGGAACTGCTGACGCTGGTTGCCACCTGCGCCTGACTTCGAACTGTTGACTCTGGTTCGTTCAAGGGCTTACCCTGTACCTGGTGATCCTGGTCCCCACCAGGGACTCACCTGGACGTGGTGACTCTTGTCACCACCGGGGACTCACCTGGACCTGCTTACTGTGTTCCACATCTGGGCCACAAGTAGACTTGTTGACCCTGGTCTCCAAGCCGGCCTCACATGGACCTGTTGCCTCTGATCCCCACCGGGGCCTCACGTGTACCGGGTATCTCTGGTCCTAACCAGGGCCTCATCTGGACCTAGAGACTCTGGTCCCCACCTGGGCTTCACCTGATTCTGGTGACTCTGGTCCCCACCTGGACTTCACCTGGATCTGGTGACTCTGGTCCCAACTGGACCTTTCCTGGACCTGGTGACTCTCTTTCCAACATGGACCTCACCTGGATCTGGTGACTCTGGTCCTCATTTTCGCCTCTCCTGGACCTGGTGTCTCTCATCCCCACTTTCACCTAACTCAGAACTGCTGAATCATGCCCCACCTAGGCCGCACCCAGACCTGGTGACTCTTGTCCCCAGCTATGCCTCAATTCGACCTGATGAATCTTGTCCTCACGTGGGCCTCACATGGACGTGGGACTCAGCTGGATTGAGTGGCTCTGGTTCCCACAAGGGGCTCACCTGATTCTGGTGACTCTGGTCTTATTCTATGCCTAACCAGGAAATAGTGATACTGTTCCCCATCTGCGCCTTCATGACCCTAGTGACTCTGGTCCTCACCCAGGCATCATCGGGATCTGGATAATCTATTCCACACCAGGGCGTCACTCTGACCAGGGACCTCTGGTCCCATTCTGGTCCTCAAACTAAACTGGTTACTCTGGTTATCCCTCTGGGCCTCACCCTTACCTGGTGACTCTGGTCACCCCTTGGGCTTCACTTGGGCCTGGTGAATCTGGTCCTTAGCTAGTCCACACCTAGATCTGGTGACAGGTCGCCACCTGGGCCTCACCTGGACTTGGTGAATCCTGTTGCCACCTGCGCCTCACCTGGTCCTTGTGACTATGGTCCCACCTGGACCTCACCTGGATCTGGTGGCTCTGGTTCCCATATGGCGCTCTCCTGATCGTGGTTCCTGTGGTCTCCTTCTGGCCTCACCTAGAACACAATGACTCTGATCCATATTTGGGCCTCTCCTGGACCTGTGGACTCTGGTCCTTACCTGGGCATCATTGGGACCTGGATACTCTCTTATATAACTTGGCCTCACCTGGACCTGGTGAGTGTGGTCCCACCTGGGCCTCACCTGGCCGAGGTAACTTGTTCCCCAGGGACCTCACCTGGACCTGGTGACTCAGGTCCTCATATGGGCATCATGGGACCTGGTTTCTCAGGTCCACATTGGGGACTCACCTGGACCTAGGGATTCTCGTCCCCCTCTGGGCCTCACCCTGACGTGGTGACTCTGGTCCCCACCTGGATATCACCAGAACCGGGTGACTCTGGTCCCCCTCTGGGACTCACCCAGAGCTGGGGACACTGGTCCTCAAATGGGCCTCAACAGGACCTGGTGAATCTACTCCTCACTTAGGCCTCGTCCGGACCTTGTGACTCTTTTCCCAACTGGCATCAATGGGACATGGTTACTCTGTTCCCCACCTATGCCTCTACTGGACATGATAACTTTGCTCAACACTTTGGCCTCAACTGCTCCTGATGAATCTGGTCCCCCCACCTAGGCCTCAATCTGGAACTGGTGACTGTGGTCCCCACCTGGGTCTCAGCTGGACCTGGTGACTCTCGTTCCCACATGAAACACACCTAGACCTGGTGACTGTGGTGTTCTTGTAGACTCACATTTACCTGGTGACTCCGGTCCCACTGGGGCCTCACCTGTTCTGGTGTCTCGGGCCTGCAATTTGGCCTCACCTGGACCTGGTTAGTGGGGTTCCCACCTGGGCCTCACACATACCTGGTGACCACGTCCCCACGTGGGCCTCTTGGATCTGGTGAATCTGGCCCTTACCTGGTCCTCTCCCAGACCCGGGGACTCTGGTCACCACCTTGGCCTCACCTGGGCCTGGTGAATCTGGTCCCCATCTGTGCCTCACCCAGTCCTGGTGACTTTGTTCCCCACTTGGACCTGATTGCTGTGGACTCTTTCTTGGCCTCACTTGGAACTGGTGACTCTGATCCTATCTGTGTGTCACCAGACCTGGTGACTGTCGTCCTCACTTAGGCATCATTGGTACCTGATTACTCTCTTTCACACCTGAGCCTCCCCTGGACATGATGACTCTGGAACCTCTCTAGGCCTCACCCTGACCTGGTGACTCTGGTCCCCATCTGGATGTCACCTGGACCAGGTGATTCTGGTACCCCTCTAGACCTCAACCAGATCTGGTGACTTTTGTCCTCAACTGGGCCTCACCTGGACCTAGTGAATATGCTCCATCTGGGCCTCATTTGGACCTGGAGACTGTGGTCACTCACTGGGCATCAAAGGGAAATGGTTCCACTGCATAGCCTGCTGGTTTGCCTCACCTGGACCTGGTAACTCTGATCCCTACCTGGGTTTCATCGGGACACTGTTCCTCTGCTTGGCCTGCAGGTTGGCCTCATCTTGACCTGGTGAGTGGAGTTCCGACCTGGGTCTTACCCATGCCTGGTGACACAGGTCCCCACGTGGGCCTCACTTGGATCTGGTGAATTTGGTCCTTACCTAGTCCTCACCCGGAACTGGTAAATCTGGTCACCACCTGGGCATCACCTAGACCTGACTTTGTTCCCCACCTGGACCTGATTGCTGTGGACACCTTCTTGGCCTCACCTGGAAGTGGTAACTCTGATCCTAACTGGGTCTTTCCAAGATCTGGTGACTCTGGTCCTCACCTGTGAACAATTATGACCTGGATACTCTGTTCCACACCTGAGTCTCCCCTGGACATGATGACTCTGGATCCCCTCTGGGCCTCACCCTGACATAGTTACTCTGGTCCCCATCTGGATGTCACCTAGACCAGGTGAATCTGGTACCCCTCTGGACCTCAACCAGATCTGGTGACTCTGGTCCTCAACTAGGCCTCACCTGGACCTAGTGAATATGCTCCATCTGGGCCTCATTTGGACCTGGTGACTCTGGTCCCTACGTGGGTAACATCGGGACATGGTTCCACATAATGGTCTGCAGATTGGCCTCTTCTTGACCTGGTAACTCTGGTCCCTACCTGGGCCTCATCGGGACACGGTTCCTCTGCATGGCCTGCAGGTTGGCGTCACCTGGACCTCGTACCTCTGGTCCCTACCTGGGCATCATCGGGACACGGTTCCTCTGCATGACCTGCAGGTTGGCCTCACCTGGAACTGGAGAGTGGGCTTGCCACCTGGGCCTCACCCATACCTGGTGACACAGGTCCCACGTGGGCCTCACTTGGACCTGGTTTATCTGGTCTTACCTGGTCCTCACCCGGAACTGGTAACCCTTGTCACCACCTGGGAATCACCTGGACCTGGTGAATCAGGTCCCCATCTGGGCCTCACCCAGTCCTGGTGACTTTGTTCCCCACCTGGACCTGATTGCTGTGGACTAATTCTTGGCCTCACCTGGAACTTGTGACTCTGCTTCTAACTGGGCCTCACCCAGATATGGTGACTCTGGTCCTCACCTGTGGACCATTATGACCTGGATACTCTGTTCCACACCTGAACCTCACCTGGACATGATGACTCTGGATGCCCTCTGGGCCTCACCCTGACATGGTGACTCTGGTCCCCATCTGGATGTCCCCTAGACCAGGTGAATCTGGTACCCCACTAGGCGTCAACTAGACCTGGTGACTCTGGGCCTCTACTGGGCCTCAACGGGACGTAGTGTATATGCTCCCCAACTTCGCCTCATCTGGACATGGTGACTCTGGCTCCACCTGGGCCTCACCTGTAACTGGTGACTCTGATCCAAAGCATGGCCTCTCCTGACCTGGTGACTGTGGTTCCCATCGGGACCTCACCTGGACCTCATGTCTCTGGTCCCACCTGGGCCTCACCAGGACCTGGTGTCTCTGGTACCCACCTCGGTAGCATCAGGATATGGTTACACTGTTCACTAACAGTGACCCAGCCGGACCTATTAACTCTGGTCTTCACCTGGGCCACACCTGGACATGGTGACACTCGTTCCCACCTGGGTCTCACCTGGAAATGGTGAGTCAGATACCCACCTGGTCCTAACCTATAACTGTTGATTCTCGTTCCCACATGGACATCATGTGGACCTGGTGGCTGCGGTGTTTCTAGTTTGTCATGTACCTTGTGACACTGGTCCCCACCAGGGCCTCACCGGGACCTGGTGAGTGTGGTTGCCACCTGCACCTCACCTGGACCTGGTGATTCTGGTCTGCACCTGAGACTACCCTGGATCTGGTGACTGTGGTCCCCACCTGGGCTTCACCTGGATTTGGGGACTCTCGTCCACATGTGAGGCTCACCAGGCCCTGTTGACCAAGGTCCTCAACTGGGCAAAATTGGGAAGCGGTGTCTGTGTTCCACAACTGGACCTCACCTGGACTACGTGACTCTGGTGCCCCTCTGGGTCTCAACATTCCCTAGTGACTGTGAACCCCACTTTCCCCTGACTTAGACCTGCTGACCCTGGTTGAAACCTGCGCCTGAACTCGAATTGTGGACTCTGGATCTTTCAAGGGCCTCCCCTGTACCTGGTGATCGTGGTCCGAACCTGGGCCTCACCTGGACGTGGTGTCTCTTGTCACCATGGGGACTCACCTGGACCTGCTTACTGTGTTCCACACCTGGGCCTCAAGTAGACCTGTTGACCATGGTCCCCAAGCCGGCCTCACATGGACGTGTTGCCTCTGATCCCCACCGGGGCCTCACGTGTACCTTGTAACTCTGGTCCTCACCTGGGCCTCATCTGGACCTAGAGACTCTGGTCCCCACCTGGGCTTCACCTGGATCTGGAGACTCTGGTCCCCATCTGGACTTCACCTGGATCTGGTATCTCTGGTCCCAATCTGGACCTCTCCTGGACTTGGTGTCTCTCTTGCCCACTTTGACCTAACTCAGAACTGCTGAATCTTGCCCCACCTATTACGCACCCAGACCTAGTGACTCTTCTCCCTAGCTATTCCTCAATTCGACCTGATGAATCTGGTCCTCACGTGGACCTCACATTTACCTGGGACTCAGCTGGAAAGAGTGGCTCTGGTTCCCACTAGGGGCTCACCTGATACTGCTGAATGTGGTCTTATTCTATGCCTCACCAGAAACTAGTGATTCTGTTCCCCATCTGGGCCTGCATGTCCTTAGTGACTCTGGTCCTCACTGAGACATCATTGGGACCTGGATACTCTATTCCACACCTGGGCCTCACTTTTACCAGGAACCGCTGGTTCCATTCTGGGCCTCAAACTAAACTGGTTACTCTGGTTCCCCCTCTTAACCTCACCCTTACCTGGTGACTCTGGTCACCCCTTGGGCCTCCCCTGGGCCTGGTGACTCTGGCCTGCAGGTTGGCCTCACCTGGACTTGATTAGTGGGATGCCACCTGGGCCTCACCCATACCTGGTGACTCAGGTCCCCACATGGGCCTCTTGGACCTGGTGAATCTGGCCCTTACATGGACTTCTCCCAGACCCGGGGAATCTGGTCACAACATGGGCCTCACCTGGACCTGGTGAATCTGGTCCCCATCTGGGCTTAAGCCAGTCCTGGTGACTATGTTCCCCAACTGGACCTGATTGCTCTGGACTCTTTCTTGCCCTCACCTTGAACTGGTGACTCTGATCCGATCTGTGCGTCACCCAGACCTGGTGACTCTCGTCCTCAACTGGGCATCATTGGTACCTGGTGACTCTGTTCCACACCTGAGCCTCACCTGGACATGATGTCTCTGGGACCTCTCTGGGCCTCACCCTGACCTGGTGATCTGGTCCCCTTCTGGATGTCACCTGGACCAGGTGATTCTGGAACCCCTCTAGGCCTCAACCAGATCTGGTGACTCTTGTCCTCAAGTGGGCCTCACCTGGACCTAGTGAATATGCTCCATCTGGGCCTCATTTGGACCTGGTGACTCTGGTCACTCACTGGGCATCATCTGGAAATGGTTCCACTGCATTACCTGCTGGTTTGCCTCACCTGGACCTGGTAACTCTGGTCCCTACCTGGGCAACATCGGGACATCTTGACCTGGTGAGTGGGGTTCTCACCTGGATCTTACCCATGCCTGGTGACACAGGTCCCCACGTGGGCCTCCCTTGGACCTGGTGAATGTGGTCCTTACCTAGTCCTCACCCGGAACTGGTAAATCTGGTCACCACCTGGGCATCACCTAACCTGGTGACTTTGTTCCCCACGTGGACCTGATTGCTCTGGACACCTTCTTGGCCTTACCTGGAAGTGGTAACTCTGATCCCAACTGGGCCTCTCTCAGATCTGGTGACTCTGGTCCTCACCTGGGCCTCATCTGGACCTAGTGACTCTGGTCCCCAACTGGGCTTCAACTGGATCTGTTGACTCTGGTCCCCACCTGGATTTCACCTGGAACTGGTGACTCTGGTCCATACCTGAACCTCTCCTGGACCTGGTGACTCACTTTCCAACATGGACCTCACTTGGATCTGGTGACTATGGTCCTCAGTTTGGCCTCACCTGGATCTGGTGTCTCTTGTCCCCACTTTGACCTAACTCAGAACTGCTGATCTTGCCCCACCTAGGCCGCACACAGACATGGTGACTCTTGTCCCCAGCTATGCCTCAATTCGACCTGATGAGTCTGGTCCTCACGTGGGCCTCCATGGACCTGGGACTCAGCTGGATGAAGTGGCTCTGGTTCCCACAAGGGGCTCACCTGATACTGTTGACTGTGGTCTTATTGTATGCCTCACCAGGACCTAGTGATTCTGTTCCCCATCTGGGCCTGCATGGCCCTAGTAAATCTTTTCCTCACCCAGGCATCATTGGGATCTGGATACTCTATTCCACATCTGCGCCTCACTTTCACCAGGGACCTAGGGTCCCATTCTGGGCCTCAAACTAAACTGGTTATTCTGGTTCCCCCTCTGGGCGTCACCCCTACCTGGTGACTCTGGTCACCCCTTGGGCTTCACTTGGGCCTGGTGAATCTGGTCCTTAGCTGTTCCGCACCTGGATCTGGTGACCGGTCGCTACCTGGGCCTCACCTGGATTTGGTGAAACCTGTTGCCACCTGCGCCTCTTCTGGACCAAGTGACTGTGGTCCCACCCAGACATCACCTGGATCTGGTGGCTCTGGTTCCCATATGGGGCACTCCTGGACCTGGTTCCTGTGGTCTCCATCTGGCCTCACCTGGAACACAATGACTCTGTTCCATATTTGCCCTCTGCTGGACCTGTTGACTCTGGTACTTACCTGGGCATCATTGGGACCTGGGAACACTCTTATATACCTGGACCTCACCTGGACCTGGTGACTGTGGTCCCACCTGGGCCTCACCTGCATGAGGTGACTGGTTCCCACAGGGACCTCACCTGGATCTGGTGACTCAGGTCCTCATATGGACATTATGGGACCTGGTTTCTCAGTTCCCCATCGGGGCCTGCCCTGGACCTAGTGATTCTCGTCCCACGCTGGGCCTCACTCTGACGTGGTGACTCTGGTCCCCACCTGGATATCACCAGAACCGGGTAACTCTGTTCCCACTCTGGGACTCACCCGGAGCTGGAACACTGGCACTCAACTGGGCCTCAACAGGACCTGGTGAATCTACTCCTCACTTAGGACTCGTTTGGACCTTGTGACTCTTTTCCCACCTGGCATCAATGGGACTTGGTTACTCTCTTCCCACCTGGGTTTCACCTCGACATGATAACTTTGCTCCACACTTTGGCCTCAACTGCTCCTGATGACTCTCGTCCCCCCACCGAGGCCTCAATCTGGACCTGGTGACTGTGGTCCCCACCTGGGTCTCCCCTGGACCTGGTGACTCTCGTTCCCACATGAAACACACCTGGACCTGGTGACTGTTGTTTTCTTGTAGACTCACATTTACCTGGTGACACCGGTCCCCACTAGGGCCTCACCTGGATTGGTGACTCTGGCTTGCAGGTTGGCCTCACCTGGACCTGGTGAGTGGGGTTGCCACCTGAGCTTCACCCATACCTGATGACTCACGAACCCACGTGGTTCTCTTGGACCTGGTGAATCTGGTCCTTACATGGTCCACTCCCCGACCCGGGGATTCTGGTCACCTCCTGGGCCTCACCTGGACCTGGTGAATCTCTACCCCATCTGGGCCTCAACCAGTCCTGGTGAGTTTGTTCCCCACCAGGACCTGATTGCTTTGGACTCTTTCTTGGACTCACCTGGAACTGGTGACTCTTATCCTCTCTGCGCGTGACTCAGGCATGGGTACTCTGGTCCCCATCTGGATGTCACCTGGACCAGGTGATTCTGGTACCCCTATAGGTCTAAACCATATCTGGTGTCTGTGGTCCTCAGCTGGGCCTCGTCTGGACCTAGTGAATATGCTCCATCTGGGCCTCATTTGGACCTGGTGACTCTCTTCCCTACCTGGGCATCATCGGGACAAGGTTCCACTGCATGGCCTTTAGGTTGGCCACACCTGGACCTGGTAACTGTGGTTCTAACTGGGCATTATGGGGACGTGGTTACTCTATTCCCAGTGGGACTGACCTGATCGTGGTAACTCTGGTCCTGACTTTGGCCTTTTCTGTGCCATGTGAATCTGGCTCCTCCTAGACTTCACCTGTAAGTGGTGACTCTGATCCTAAGCATGGCCTCACCTCACCTGGTGACTGTGGTTTCCATCGGTACCTCACCTGGACCTCATGTCTCTGGTCCCAACTGGGACTCACCAGGACTTGTATCTGGTACCCACCTGAGTAGCATCAGGATATGGTTACACTGTTCACCAACAGTGACGTGGCCGGACCTATTAACTCCCGTCTTCACCTGGTCCACACTTGGACATGGAGACACTGGTTCCCACCAGGGTCTCACCTGGACATGGTGACTCATATCCCCACCTGCTCCTCACCTGTAACTTGTAATTCTCGTTCCCACATGGACATCATGTGGACCTGGTGGTTGCAGTGTTACTAGCTTCTCATGTACCTCGTGACTCTGGTCCCCACCAGGGCCTCACCGGGACTTGGTGAGTGTGGTTGCCACCTGCAACTCACCAGGACCTGGTGATTCTGGTCTCCACCTGAGACTACCCTGGATCTGGTGACTGTGGTCCCCACCTGGGCTTCACCTGAATTTGGGGACTCCGGTCCCCATCTGGGCCTAAACTGGCCCTGTTGACCATGGTCCTCAAGTGTGCAGAATTGGGACCCGGTGACTGTATTCCACAACTGGATCTCACCTGGACCAGGTGACTCTGGTCCCCCTTTAGGTCTCACTGGGCCCTAGTGACTGTGAACCCCACTTTGGCCTGACTTGGACCTGCTGACCCTGGTTGCCACCTGCGCCTGACCTCAAACTGTTGACTCTGGTTCTCTCAAGGGCCTCCCCTGTACCTGGTGATCCTGGTCCCCAATTGGTCCTCAACTGGACGTGGTGACTCTTGTCACCACCGGGGACTCACCTGGACATGATTACTTTGTTCCACACCTGGGCCTCAGGTAGACCTGTTGACGAGGGTCCCCAAGCCGGCCTCACGTGGACCTTTTGGCTCTGATCCCCGCCGGGGGCTCACGTGTATCTGGTAACTCTGATCCACACCTGGGTCTAATCAGGACCTAGTGACTCTGGTCCCCACCTGGGCTTCACCTGGATCTGGTGACTCTGGTCCCCACCTGTACCTCACCTGGATCTGGTGACTCTGGTCCCCACCTGGACCTCTCCTGGACCTGGTGACTCTCTTTCCAACATGGACCTCACCTGGATCTGGTGACTCTGGTCCTCAGTTTGGCCTCACTTGGACTGGTGTCTCTTGTCCCCACTTTGACCTAACACAGAACTGCTGACTCTTGCCCCACCTAGGCCGCACACAGTCCTGGTGACTCTTGTCCCCAGGTATGCCTCAATTCAACCTCATGAATCTGGTCCTGACGTGGGGCTCACATGGACCTGGGACTCAGCTGGATAGAGTGGCTCTATTTCCCACAAGGGGCACACCTGATACTGGTGATTGTGGTCTTATTCTATGCCTCACCAGGACCTAGTGATTCTGTTCCCCATCTGGGCCTGCATGGCCCTAGTGACTCTGGTCCTCACCCAGGCATCATTGGGACCTGGATACTCTATTCCTCATCTGGGCCTCACTTTGACCAGGGACTTCTGGTCCTATTCTGGGCCTCAAACTAAACTGGTTACTCTGGTTCCCCTCTGGGACTCACCCTTACCTGGTGACTCTGGTCACCCCTTGGGCTTCACTTGGGCCAGGTGAATCTGGTCCTTAGCTGGTCCGCATCTGGATCTGGTGACTGGTCGCCACCTGGGCCTCATCTGGACTTGGTGAATCCTGTTGCCACCTGCGCCTCACCTGGACCTTGTGACTGTGGTCCCAACTGGACCTCACCCGGATCTGTTGGCTCTGGTTCCCATATGGGGCTCTCCTGGACCTGGTTCCTGTGGTCTCCATCTGGCCTCACCTGGAACACAATGACTCTGATCCATATATGGTCCTCTCCTGGACCTGTTGACTCTGGTCCTTACCTGGGCATCATTGGGACCTGGATACTCTCTATATACCTGGGCCTCACCTGGCCCTGGTGACTGTGGTCCCACCTGGGCCTCTCCTGGACGAGGTGTCTGGTTCCCACAGGGACCTCACCTGGACCTGGTGACTCAGGTCCTCATATGGGCATCATGGGACCAGGGTTCTCAGTTCCACATCGGGGTCTCATCTGTACCTAGTGATTCTCGTCCCTCTCTGTGCCTCACCCTGATGTGGTGACTCTGGTCCCCACCTGGATGTCACCAGAACCGGGTGACACTGGTCACCCTCTGGGAGTCACCCGGAGCTGGGGACACTGGTCCTCAACTAGGCCTCAACAGGACCTGGTGAATCTACTCCTCACTAAGGCCTCGTCTGGACCTTGTGACTCTTTTCCCACCTGGCATCAATGGGACATGGTTACTCTTCCCACCTGTGCTTCACATGGACATGATAACTTTGCTCCACACTTTGGCCTCAACTGGTCCTGATGACTCTGGTCCCCCGACCTAGGCCTCAATCTGGACCTGGTGACTGTGGTCCCCACCTGGGTCTCACCTGGACCTGGTGACTCTCGTTCCCACATGAACCACACCAGGTCCTGGTGACTGTGTTGTTCTTGTAGAATCACTTTTAACTGGTGACTCCAGTCCCCACTAGGGCCTCGGGTGAATCGCGTGACTTGGCCTGCAGGTTGGCCTCACATGGACCTGGTTAGTGGGGATGCCACTTGGGTCTCACCCATACTTGGTGACTCACGTCTCCACCTGTGCCTCTTGGACCTGGTGAATCTGGTCCTTACCTTCTCCTCTCCCAGACCCGGGGACTCTGGTCACCACGTAGGCCTCACCTGGACCTGGTGATTCCGGTCCCCATCTGGGCCTCACTCAGTCCTGGTGACTTTGTTCCCCACCTTGACCTGATTGCTGTGGACTCTTTCATGGCCTCACCTGGACCTGGTGACTCTGATCCTATCTGCTTGTCACCCAGACCTGGTGATTCTGGTCCACACCTGGGCATCATTGGTACCTGGTGACTCTGTTCCACACCTGAGCCTCACCTGGACATGAGGTTCTGGACTCTCGAACCACTCTGGGCCTAACCCTGACCTGGTGACTCTGGTCTCCATCTGGATGTCACCTGGACCAGGTGATTCTGGTACCGCTCTCGGCCTCAACCAGTTCTGGTGACTCTGGTCCTCAACTGGGCCTCAAATGGACCTATTGAATATGCTCCATCTGGGACTCATTTGGACCTGGAGACTCTGGTCCCTACCTGGGCATCATCGGGACATGGATCCACTGCATGGCCTGTAGGTTGGCCTCAGCTGGACCTGGTAACTCTGGTCCCTACCTGGACATCATCGGGACACGGTTCCTCTGCATGGCTTCCAGGTTGGGCTCACCTGGACCTAGTGAGTGGGGTTGCCACCTGGGGCTCACCCATACCTGGTGACACTGGTCCCCACGTGGGCCTCACTTGGACGTGGTGAATCTGGTCCTTACCTGGTCCTCACCCGGAACTCCTAACTCGGGTCACCACCTGGGAATCACTTGAACCTGGTTAATCTGGTCCCCATCTGGTCCTCATACAGTCCTGGTGACTTTGTCAACCCACCTGGACCTGATTGCTGTGTACTCCTTCTTGGCCTCACCTGGAACTGGTGACTCTTATCCTAACTGGGCCTCACCCAGATCTGGTGACTCTGGTCCTCACCTATGGACCATTAGGACCTGGATACTCTGTTCCACACCTGAGCCTCACCTGGACATGATGACTCTGGATCCACTCTGGGCCTCACCCTGACATGACGACTCTTGTCCCCATTAGGATGTCACCTAGACTAGGTGAATCTGGTATCCCTCTAGGACTCAACTTGACCTGGTGACTCTGGTCCTGAACTGGGCCTCACGGGGACCTAGTGATCATGCTCCCCACCTGCGCCTCATCTGGACCTGGTGACTCTGGTTCTACATGGGAATCACTGGGACCTGGATACTCTCTTATATACCTGGGCCTCACCTGGACCTGGTGACTGTGGTCCCACCTGGGCCTCACCTGGACGAGGTGACTGGTTCCCACAGGGACCTCACCTGGACCTGGTGACTCAGGTCCTCATATGGGCATCATGGGACCTGGTTTCTCAGTTCCACATCGGGGCCTCACCTGGTCCTAGTGATTCTCGTCCCCCTCTGGGCCTCACCCTGACGTGGTGACTCTGGTCCCCACCTGGATATCACCAGAACCGGGTGACACTGGTCCCCCTCTGGGACTCTCCCGGAGCTGGGGACACTGGTCCTCAGGTGGGCCTCAAAAGGACCTGGTGAATATACTCCTCACTTAGGCCTCGTCTGGACCTTGTGACTCTTTTCCCACCTGGCATCAATGGGACATGGTTACTCTTCCCATCTGGGCCTCACATGGACATGATAACTTTGCTCCACACTTTGGCCTCAACTCTACCTGATGACTCTGTTCCCCCCACCTAGGCCTCAATCTGAACCTGGTGACTGTGGTCCCCACCTGGGTCTCACCTGAATCTGGTGACTCTCGTTCCCACATGAACCACACCTGGACCTGGTGACTGTGGTGTTCTTGTAGACTCACATTTACCTGGTGACACTGGTCCCGACTAGGGCCTCACCTGGATCTGGTGACTCTGGCCTGCAGGTTGGCCTCACCTTGACCTGGTGAGTGGAGTTGCCACCTGGGCCTCACACATAGCTGGTGACTCAATTCCCCTCGTGGGCCTCTTGGACTTGGTGAATCTGGTCCTTACCTGGCCCTGTCCCAGACCCAGGGACTCTGGTCAACACCTGGGCCTCACCTGGACCTGGTGAATCTGGTCCCCACCTGGGCCTCACCCAGTCCTCGGGACTTTGTTCACCACCAGGACCTGATTGCTATGGACTCTTTCTTGGCCTCACCTGGAACTGGTGACTCTGATCCTATCTGCGGGTCACCCAGACCTGGTGACTGTAGTCCTCACCTGGGCATCATTGGTACCTGGGGACTCACCTGGACATGATGACTCTGGAACCATTCTGGGCCTCATCCAGACCTGGTGACTCTGGTCCTCATCTGGATGTCACCTGGACCAGGTGTTTCTTGTACCCCTCTAGGAATCAACCATATCTGGTGTCTCTGGTCCTCAACTGGGCCTCACTGGGACCTAGTGATCATGCTGCCCACCTGCGCCCCATCTGGACCTGGTGACTCTGTTTCTACCTGGGCATCATCGGGACATGGTTACTCTATTCCCCAGTGGGACTGACCTGATCCTGGTAACTCTGGTCCGGACTTTGGCCTCTTCTGTACCACGTGACTCTGGCTCCACCTGGGACACACCTGTAACTGGTGACTCTGATCCTAAGCATGGCCTCACCTGACCTGGTGACTGTGGTTCCCATCGAGACCTCACCTGGACTTAATGTCTCTGGTCCCACCTGGGCCTCACCAGGACCTGGTGTCTCTGGTACCCACCTGGGTAGCATCAGGATATGGTTACACTGTACACTAACAGTGACCCAGCAGGACCTATTAACTCTGGTCTTCACATGGGCCACTCCTGCACATGGTGACACTGGTTCCCACCTGGGTCTCACTTGGACATGGTGAGTCGTATCCCCACCTGGGCCTCACCTGTCACTGCTGATTCTCGTTCCCACATGGAATCATGTGGACTTGGTGGCTGCAGTGTTTCTAGCTTCTCATGTACCTCGTGACTATGGTCCCCACCAGGGCCTCACCGGGACCTGGTAAGTGTGGTTGCCACCTGCACCTCACCTGGACCTGGTGATTCTGGTCTGCAATTGAGACAAACCTGGAGTTGGTGACTGTGGTCCCCACCTTGGCTTCACCTGGATTTGGGGACTCCAGTCCCCATCTGGGCCTCACCTGGCCCTGTTGACCATGGTCCTCAACTCGCAAAATTGGGAACCAGAGACTGTGTTCCACATCTGGACCTCACCTGGACCAGGAGACTCTGGTCCCTGTCTGGGTCTCACCGTGCCCTAGTGACTGTGAACCTCACTTTGGCCTGACTTGGACCTGCTGACCCTGGTTGCCACCTGCGCCTGGCCTCGAACTGTTGACTGTGGTTCTTTCAAGGGCCTCCCCTGGACCTGGTGATCCTGGTCCCAACTTGGGCCTCACCTGGACGTGGTGACCCTTGTCAACACCGGGGACCCACCTGGACCTGGTTACAGTGTTCCACACCTGGGCCTCAAGTAGACCTGTTGACCATGGTCCCCAAGCCGGCCTCACATGGACCTGTTGCCTCTGATCCCCACCGGGGCCTCACGTGTACCTGGTAACTCTGGTCCTCACCTGGGCCTCATCTGGACCTAGTGACTCTGGTCCCCACCTGGGCTTCACCTCGATCTGGTGACTGGTCCCCACCTGGGCTTCACCTAGATCTGGTGACTCTCGTCCCCACCTGGACCTCTCCTGGACCTGGTGACTCTCTTTCCAACATGGACCTCACCTGGATCTGGTGACTCTGGTACTCAGTTTGGCCTCACCTGGACCTGGTGTCTCTCGTCCCCATTTTGACCTAACTCAGAACTGCTGAATCTTGCCCCACCTAGGCCGCACCCAGACCTGGTGACACTTGTCCCCAGCTATGCCTCAATGCGACCTGATGAATCTGGTCCTCACGTGGTCCTCACATGGACCTTGTACTCAGCTGAATAGAGTGGCTCTGGTTCCCACAAGGGGCTCACCTGATACTGGTGACTGTGGTCTTATCTATGCCTCACCAGGACCTAGTGATTCTGTTCCCCATCTGGGCCTGCATGGCCCTAGTGACTCTGGTCCTCACCCAGGCATCACTGGGACCTGTAGACTATATTCCACACCTGGGCCTCACTTTGACCAGGGACCTCTGGTCCCATTCTGGGCCTCAAACTAAACTAGTTACTGGTTCCGCTTTGGGCCTCACCCTTACCTGGTGACTCTGGACACCCCTTGGGTATCATATGGGCCTGGTGAATCTGGTCCTTAGCTTGTCCTCACTTCTTTATGGTGAGTGGTCGACACCTGGGCCTCACCTGGACTTGGTGAATCCTGTTGTCACCTGCGCCTCACCTGGACCTTGTGACAGTGGTCCAACCTGGACTTCACCTGGATCTGGTTGCTCTGGTTCCCATATGGGGCTCTCCTGGACCTGGTTCCTGTGGTCTCCATCAGGCCTCACCTGGAACACAATGACTCTGATGCATATTTGTGCCTCTCCTGGACCTGTTGACTCTGGTCCTTAACTGGGCATCATTGGGGCCTGGATACTCTCTTATATACCTGGTCCTCACCTGGACGTGGTGACTGTCGTCCCACCTGGACCTCACCGGGACGAGGTGACTGGTTCCCACAGGGACATCACCTGGACCTCGTGACTCAGGTCCTCATATGGGCATCATGGGACCTGGTTTCTCAGTTCCACATCGGGGCCTCAAGTGGACCTAGTGATTCTGGTCCCCCTCTGGGCCTGACCCTGACGTGGTGACTCTGGTCCCAACCTGGATATCACCAGAACCTGGTGACTGTGGACCCCTCTGGGACTCACCCAGAGCTGTGGACACTGGTCCTCAACTGGGCCTCAACAGGACCTGGTGAATCTACTCCTCACTTAGGCCTCGTCTGGAACTTGTGACTCTTTTCCCACCTGGCACCAATGGGACATGATTACTCTGTTCCCCACCTGGGCCTCACCTGGACATGATAACTTTGCTCCTCACTTTGGCCTCAACTGGTCCTGATGACTCTGCTCCCCCCACCTAGGCCTCAATCAGGACCTGGTGACTGTGGTCCCCACCTGGGTCTCACCTGGACCTGGTGACTCTCGTTCACAAATGAATCACACCTGGACCTGGTGACTGTGGTGTTCTTGTAGACTCACATTTACCTGGTGAGTCCGGTACCCACAAGGGCCTCACCTGCATCTGGTGACTCTGGCCTGCTGGTTGGCCTCACCTGGACCTGGTGAGTGGGGTTGCCACCTGGGCCTCACCCATACCTGGTGATTCATGTCTTCACGTTGGTGTCTTGGACCTGGTGAATCTGGTCCTTACCAGGTCCTGTCCCAGACCCGGGGACTCTGGTCACCACCTGGGCCTCACCTGGACCTGGTGAATCTGGTCCCCATCTGGGCCTCACCCAGTCCTGGTGACTTTGTTCCCCACGTGGACCTCATTGCTGTGGACTCTTTCTTGGCCTCACCTGGAACTGGTGACTCTGATCCTATCTGCGCGTCACCCAGATCTGGTGACTCTGGGCCTCACCTGAGCATCATTGCTACCTGGTGACTCTGTTCCACGCCTGAGCCTAACCTGGACATGATGACTCTGGAACCACTCTGGGCCTCTCCCTGAACTGATGCCTCTGGTCCCCATCTGGATGTCACCTGGACGAGGTGATTCTGGTACCCCTCTAAGCCTCAACCAGATCTGGTGACAGTGGTCCTCAACTGGGCCTCACTGGACCTAGTGAATATTCTCCATCTGGGTCTCATTTGGACCTGGTGATTCTGGTCCCTACCTGGGCATCATCGGGACATGGTTCCACTGCATGGCCTGCATATTGGCCTCACCTGGACCTGGTAACTCTGTTCCCTACCTGGGCATTATCGGGACATGGTTCCTCTGCATGGCCTGCAGGTTGGCCTCACCTGGACCCGGTGAGTGGGGTTGTCACCTGGGCCTCACCCTTACCTGGTAACACAGGTCCCCACCTGGGAATCACCTGGGCCTGGTGAATCTGGTCCTTACCTGGTCCTCACTCAGTCCTGGTGACTTTGTTCCCCACCTGGACCTGATTGCTGTGGACGCCTTCTTGGCCTCACCTGGAACTGGTGACTCTGATCCTAACTGGGCCTCACCCAGATCTGGTGACTCTGGTCCTCACCTGGGCATCATTGATACCTGGTTAGTCTGTTCCACACCTGAGCCTCACCGGGACATGATGACTCTGGAACCTCTCTGGGACTCACTCTGACCTGGTGACTCTGTTCCCCATCTGGATATCACCTGGACCAGGTGATTCTGGTACACCTCTAGGGCTCATGGTGATCTGGTGACTCTGGTCTCAACTGGGCCTCACCTGGACCTAGTGAATATACCCCATCTGGGCCTCATTTGGACCTGGTGACTCTAGTCCGTACCTGGGCATGATCGGGATATGGTATCACGGCATGGCCTGCAGGTTGGCCTCACCTGAACCTGGTGAGTGGGGTTTTCCTCAACTGGGCAAAATTGGGACCCGGTGACTGTGTTCCACAAGTGGCCTCACCTGGACCAAGTGACTCTGGTCCCCCTCTGGGTGTCACCATGTCCTAGTGACTGTGAACCCCACTTTGGCCTGACTTGGACCTGCTGACCCTGGTTGCCACCTGCGCCTGACCTCGAACTGTTGACTCTGGTTCTTTCAAGGGCCTCCCCTGGACCTGGTGATCCTGGTCCCCACCTGGGACTCACCTGGACGTGGTGACTCTTGTCACCACCGGGCCCTCACCGGGACCTGCTTACTGTGTTCCACACCTGGGCCTCAAGTAGACCTGTTGACCATGGTCCCCAAGCCAGCCTCACATGGACATGTTGCCTCTGATCCCCACCGGGACCTCACGTGTACCTAGTAACTCTGGTCCTCACCTGGGCCTCATCTAGACCTAGTGACTCTGGTTCCCACCTGGACTTCACCTGGATCTGGTGACTCTGGTCCACCCCAGGACCTCTCCTGGACCTGGTGACTCCTTTCCAACATGGACCTCATGTGGATCTGGTGACTCTGGTCCTCAGTTTGGCCTCACCTGGACTTGGTGTCTCTCGTCCCCACTTTGAACTAACTCAGAACTGCTGAATCTTGCCCCACCTAGGCCGCACCCAGACCTGGTGACTCTTATCCCTAACTATGCCTAAATTCGACCTGATGAATCTGGTCCTCACGTGTGCCTCACATGTACCTGTGACTCAGCTGGATAAAGTGGCTCTGGTTCCCACAAGGGGCACACCTGATACTGCTGACTGTGGTCTTATTCTATGCCTCACCAGGACGTAGTGATTCTGTTCCCCATTTGGGCCTGCATGGCCCTAGTGCCTCTGGTCCTCACCCAGGCATCATTGGGTGATGGACCCAATGATCCTCACCCTGGATACTCTATTCCACACCTGTGCCTCACTTTGACCAGGGAATTCTGGTCCCATTCTGGGCCTCAAACTAAACTGGTTACTCTGGTTCCACTCTGGGCCTCACCCTTACCTGGTGACTCTGGTCACCCATTGGGCTTCACTAGGGTCTGGTGAATCTGGTCCTTAGCTGGTCCGCACCTGGATCTGGTGACTGGTCGCCACCTGGGACTCTCCTGGACTTGGTGAATCCTGTTGCCACCTGTGCCTCACCTGGACCTGGTGACTGTGGTCCCACCTGGACCTCACCTGGATCTGGTGGCTCTGGTTCCCATATGGGGCTCTCCTGGACCTGGTTCCTGTGGTCTCCATCTGGCCTCACTTGGAACACAATGACTCTAAACAATATTTGGGCCTCTCTTGTACCTGTTGACTCTGGTCCTTACTTGGGCGTCACTGGGAGCTGTATACTCTGTTATATACCTGGGCCTCACCTGGACCGGTGACTGTGGTCCCACCTGAGCCTCACCTGGACGAGGTGACTGGTTCCCACAGGGAGCTCACCTGGACCTGGTGACTCAGAGCCTCATATGGGCATCATGGACCTGGTTTCTCACTTCCACATCGGGGCCTCACATGGACCTAGTGATTCTCGTCCCACTCTGGGCCTCACCCTGATGTGGTGAATCTGGTCCCCATCTAGGCCTCACCCAGTACTGGTGACTTTGTTCCCCACCTGGACCTGATTGCTGTGGACTCTTTCTTGGCCTCACCTGGAACTGGTGACTCTGAACCTATCTGCGCCTCACCCAGATCTGGTGACTCTGGCCCTCACCTGGGCATCATTGGTACCTGGTGACTCTGTTCCTCACCTGAGCCTCACCTGGACATGATGACTCTGGATCCTCTCTGGGCCTCTCCCTGACCTGGTGACTCTAGTCCCTAACTGGGCATCATCGGGACATGGTTCCACTGCATTGCCTGCAGGTTGGCCTCACCTGGATGTTGTAACTCTCGTCCTTACCTGGGTATCATCGGGACATGGTTCCTCTGCATGGCCTGCAGGTTGGCCTCACCTGGACCTGGGGTGCCTTGCCACCTGGCCTCACCAATACCTGGTGACTCAGGTCCCCACGTGGGCCTCATTTGGACCTGGTGAATCTGGTCCTTACCTGGTCGTCACCCGGAACTGTTATGTCTGGTCACCACCTGGGAATAACCTGGGCCTGGTGAATCTGGTCCCAATCTGGGCCTCACCCTGTCCTGGTGACTTTGTTCCCCACCTGGACCTGAGTGCTATGGACTCCTTCTTGGCCTCACCTGGAAATGGTGACTCTGATCCTAACTGGGCCTCCCCCTGATCTGGTGACTCTGGTCCTCACCTGTGGACCATTATGATCTGGATACTCTGTTCCACACCTGAGCCTCACCTGGACATGATTACTCTGGATCCCCTCTGGACCTCACCCTGACATGGTGACTCTGGTCCCCATGTGGATGTCACCTAGACCAGGTGAATTTGGTACCCCTCTAGGCCTCAACTAGACCTGGTGACTGTGGTCGTCAACTGGGCCTCACCGGGGCCTAGTGGATATGCTCCCCTCTTGCGCCTCATCTGAACCTGTTGACTCTGGTTCCACCTGGGCATCATTGGGACCTGGATACTCTCTTATATACCTGCGCCTCACCTGGACCTGATGACTGTGGTCACACCGGGGCCTCACCTGGACCTGGTGAATCTGGTCCCCATCTGGGCCTCACCCAGTCCTTGTGACTTTGTTCCCCACCTGGACTTGATTGCTGTGCTCCCATTCTTGGCCTCACCTGGAACTGGTGACTCTGATCCTATATGCGCGACTCCGAGATCTGGTGACTCTGGTCCTCACCTGGGAGTTATTGGTACCTGGAGACTCTGTTCCACACCTGAGCCTCATCTGGAACTGATGACTCTGGAACCTTTCTGGGTCTCACCCTGACCTGGTGACTCTGGTCCCCATCTGGATGTCACCTGGACCAGGTGATACTGGTACTCCTCTATGCCTCAACCCGATCTGGTGACTCTGGTCCTGAACTGGACCTCAACTGGACCTAGTGAATATGCTCCATGTGGGCCTGATTTGGACCTGGTAACTCTGGTCACTACCTCGGCATCATCGGGTCATGGTTCCACTATATGGCCTACAGGTTGCACTCACCTGGACCTGCTTACTGTGTTCCACACCTGGGACTCAAGTAGATCTGTTGACCATGGTCCCCAAGCCGGCCTCACATGAACCTGTTGCCTCTGATCCCCACCGGGGCCTCACGTGTACCTGGTAACTCTGGTCCTCCCCTGGACCTCATCTGGACCTAGTGACTCTGGTCCCCACATGGACTTCACCTGGATCTCGTGACTCTGGTCCCCACCTGGACTTCAACTGGATCTGATGACACTGGTCCCCACCTCGACCTCACCAGGACCTGGTGACTCTGGTCCGCAGTTTGGCCTCACCTGGACCTGTTGACTCTTTTCCCCACTTTGACCTAACTCAGAACTGCTGAATCTTGCCCCACCTAGGCCGCACCCAGACCTGGTGACTCTTGTCCCCAGCTATGCCTCAATTCGACCTGATGAATCTGGTCCTCACGTGGATCTCACATGGACCTGGGACTCAGCTGGATAGAGTGGCTCTGGTTCCCACAGGGGCTCACCTGATACTGCTGAATGTGGTCTTATTCTATGCCTCACCAAGACCTGGTGATTCTGTTCCCCATCTAGGCCTGCATGGCCCTAGTAACTCTGTTCCTCACCCAGGCATCATTGGGACCTGGATACTCTATTCCACACCTGGGCGTCACTCTGACCAGGGACCTCTGGTCCCATTCTGGGCCTCAAACTAAACTGGTTACTCTGGTTACCGATCTGGGCCTCACCCTTACCTGGTGACTCTGGTCACCCCTTTGACTTCCCTTGGGCCTGGTGAATCTGGACCTTAGCTGGTCCGCACCTGGATGTGGTGACTGGTCGCCACCTGGGCCTCCCCTGGACTTGGTGAATCCTGTTGCCAGTTGCGCCTCACCTGGACCTTGTGACTGTGTTCCCACCTGGACCTCACATGGATCTGGTGGCTCTGGTTCCCATATTGGTCTCTCCTGGACCTGGTTCCTGTGGTCTCCATCTGGTCTCACCTGGAAAACAATGATTCTGATCCATATGTGGGCCTATCCTGAATCTGTTGTCTCTGGTCCTTACCTGGCCTCATTGGGACCTGGATACTCACTTATATACCTGGGCCTCACCTGGACCTGGTGAATGTGGTCCCACCTGGGCCTCACTTGGACGAGGTGCCTGGTTCCAACAGGGATCTCACCTGGACCTGGTGACTCAGGTCCTCATATGGGCATCATGGGACCTGGTTTCTCAGTTCCACATCGGGGCCTCACCTGGACCTAGTGATACTCGTCCCCCTCTAGGCCTCACCCTGACGTGGTGACTCTGGTCTCCAGCTGGATATCACCAGAACCGGGTGACTCTGGTCCCCTTCTGGGACTCACCCGGAGCTGGGGACACTGCTCCTCAACTGGGCCTCAACAGAACCTGGTGAATCTACTCCTCACGTAGTCCTCGTCTGGACCTTGTGACTCTTTTCCGACCTGGCATCAATGGGACATGGTTACTCTGTTCCCCACCTGTGCCTCACCTGGACATGATAACTTTGCTCCGCACTTTGGCCTCAACTGTTCCTGATGACTCTGGTCCCCCACCTAGTCCTCAATCTGGACCTGTTGACTGTGGTCCCCACCTGGGACTCACCTGGACCTGGTGACACTTGTTCCCACATGAACCACATGTGGACCTGGTGACTGTGGTGTTCTTGTAGACTCACATTTACCTGGTGACTCCGGTCCCCATTAGGGCCTCACCTGCAACTCGTAACTCTGGTCCATACCTGGGCATTATCGGGACACGGTTCCTCTGCATGGCCGGAAGGTTGGCCTCCCCTGGACCTGGTGAGTGGGGTTGCCATCTGGGCCTCACCCATACCGGTGACACAGGTCCCCACGTGGGCCTCACTTGGACCTGGTGAATCTGGAACTTACCTGGTCCTCACCCGGAAATGGTAACTCTGGTCACCACCTGGTAATCACCTGGACCTGGTGAATCTGGTCCCCATCTGCGCCTCACCCAGTCCTGGTGACTTTGTTCCCCACCGGGACCTGATTGCTGTGGACTCATTCTTGGCCTCACCTGGTACTGGTGAGTCTGATGCTATGTGGGCCTCACCCGGATCTGGTGACTCTGGTCTTCACCTGTGGACCATTATGACCTGGATACTCTGTTCCACACCTGACCCTCACCTGGACATGATGACTCTGGATCCCCTCTGGGCCTCACCCTGACATGGTGACTCTGGTCCCCATCTGGATGTCACCTAGACCAGGTGAATCTGGTACCCCTCTAGGCCTCTACTTGACCTGGGCATTTTGGTCCTCAACTGGGCCTCACCGGGACCTAGTGAATATGCTCCCCACCTGCGCCTCATCTGGACCTGGTGACTCTGGTTCTACCTGGGCATCATTGGGACATGGTTACTCTATTCCCCACTGGGACTGACCTGATTCTGGTAACTCTGGTCCTGACCTTGGCCTCTTCTGTCCCAGGTGACTCTGGCTCCACCTGGTCCTCGCCTCTAGCTGGTGACTCTGATCCTAAGCATGGCCTCACCAGACCTGGTGACTGTGGTTCCCAATGGAACCTCACCTGGACCTCATGTCTCTGGTCCCTCCTGACCCTCACCAGGACCTGGTGTCTCTGGTACCCACCAGGGTAGCATCAGGATATGGTTACACTGTTCACTAACAGTGACCCAGGCGGAACTATTAACTCTGGTCTTCACCTAGGCCACACCTGGACAGGGTGTCACTGGTTCCCACCAGGGTCTCACCTGGACAAGGTGTGTCGGATCCCCACCTGGTCCTCACCTGTAACTGGTGATTCTCGTTCCCACATGGACATCATGTGGACCTGGTGTCTGCAGTGTTTCTAGCTTCTCATGTACCTCGTGACTCTGGTTCCCACCAGGGCCTCACCGGGACCTGGTGAGTGTGGTTGCCACCTGCACCTCACCTGGACCTGGTGATTCTGGTCTGCACCTGAGACTACCCTGGATCTGGTGACTGTGATCCCCACCTGGGGTTCACCTGTTTTTGGGGACTCCGGTCCCCATCTGGGCCTCACCTGGCCCTGTTGACCATGGTCCTCAACTGGGAAAAATTGGGACACGGTGACTGTGTTCCACAACTGGACCTCATCTCGACCAGGTCACTCTGGTTCCCCTCTGGGTGTCACCGTGCCCTAGAGACTGTGAACGCCACTTTGGCCTGACTTGGACCTGCTGACCCTGGTTGCCACCTACGCCAGACCTCGAACTGTTGACTCTGGTTCTTTCAAGGGCCTCCCCTGTAACTGGTGATCCTTGTCCCCACCTGCTCCTCAACTGGACGTGGTGACACTTGTCCCAACCGGGGACTCACCTGGACCTGCTTACTGTGTTACACACCAGGGCCTCAAGTAGACCTGTTGACCATGGTCCCCAAGTCGGCCTCACATGGACCGGTTGCCTCTGATCCCAACCGGGGCCTCACGTGTACCTGGTAACTCTGGTCCTCACCTGGGCCTCATCGGGACCTAGTGACTCTGGTCCCCACCTGGGCTTCACGTGAATCTGGTGACTCTGATCCCGACCTGGACTTCACCTGGATCTGGTGACTCTGGTCCCCACCTGGACCTTTCCCGGACCTGGTGACTCTCTTTCCAACATGGACCTCACATGGATCTGGTGACTCTGGTCCTCAGTTTGGCCTCACCTGGACCTGGCGTGTCTCGTCCCCACTTTGACCTAACTCAGAACTGCTGAATCTTGCCCCACCTAGGCCGCACACAGACCTGGTGACTCTTGTCCCCGCTATGCCTCAAATCGAACTAATGAATCTGGTCCTCACGTGAGCCTCACATGGACCTGGAACTCAGCTGGATAGAGTGGCTCTGGTTCACGCAACGGGAACAAATGATACGGCTGACTGTGGTCTTATTCTATACCTCACGAGGACCTAGTGATTTGTCCCCATCTGGGCCTGCATGGCTCTAGTGACTCTGGTCCTCACCCATGCATCATTGGGACCTGATACACTATTCCACACCTGGGCCTCACTCTGACTAGGGACCTGTGGACCCATTCTGGGCCTCAAACTAAACTGGTTTCTCTGGTTCCCCCTCTGGGACTCACCCTTACCTGGTGACTCTGGTCACCCCATGGGCTTCATTTGGGCCTGGTGAATCTGGTCCTTAGCTTGTCCTCACTTGGATCTGGTGACTGGTCGCCAGCTGGGCCTCACCTGGATTTGGTGAATCCTGTTGCCACCTGCGCCTCACCTGGACCTTGTGACTGTGGTCCCACCAGGACCTCACCTGGATCTGGTGGCTCTGCTTCCCATACGGGGCTCTCCTGGACCTGATTCCTGTGGTCTCCATCAGGCATCACCTGGAACAAAATGACTCTGGTCTATATTTGGGCCTCTCCTGGACTGTTGACTCTGTTCCTTACCTGGGCATCATTGCGACCTGGATACGCTCTTATATACCTGGGCCTCACCTGTACCTGGTGACAGTGGTCCCACCTGGGCCTCACCTGGACGAGGTGACTGGTTCCCACAGGGACCTCACCTTGACCTGCTGACTCAGGTCCTCATATGGGTATCATGGGACCTGGTTTCAGTTCCACATCGGGACCTCACCTGGAGCTAGTGATTCTCCTCCCCTTCTGGGATCACCCTGACGTGGTGACTTTGGTCCCCTCCTGGATATCACCGGAACCGTGTGACTCTGCTCCCACTCTGGACCCACCCGGAGCTGGGGACACTGGTCCTCAACTGGGCCTCACCTGAACCTGGTGAATCTGGTTCTCATTTGGGCCTCACCCAGTACTGGTGACTTTGTTCCCCACCTGGACCTGATTGCTGTGGACTCTTTCTTGGCCTCACCTGGAACTGGTGACTCTGAACCTATCTACGCGTCACCCAGATCTGGTGAATCTGGTCCTCACGTGGGCATCATTGGTACCTGGTGACTCTGTTCCTCACCTGAGCCTCACCTGGACATGATGACTCTCGATCCCCTCCGGGCCTCACCCTGACATGGTGACTCTCGTCCCCATCTGGATGTCACCTAGACCAGGTGAATCTGGTACCCCCTCTAGGCCTCAACTAGACCTGGGTATTCTGGTCCTCATCTGGGCCTCACCGAGACCTAGTGAACATGCTCCCCACCTGCTCCTCATCTGGACCAGGTGACTCTGGTTCTACCTGGGCATAATCGGTACATGGTTAGTCTATTCACCACTGGGACTGAACTGATCCTGGTAACTCTGGTCCTGACTTTGGCCTCTTCTGACAAGGTGACTCTGGCTCCACCTGGGCCTCACCAGTAACTGGTGACTCTGATCCAATGCGTGGCCTCACCAGACCTGGTGACTGTAGTTCCCAATGGAACCTCACCTGGACCTCATGTCTCTGGTCACTCCTGACCCTCACCAGGACCTGGTGTCTCTGGTACCCACCAGGGTAGCATCAGGATATGGTTACACTGTTCACTAACAGTGACCCAGGCGGAACTATTAACTCTGGTCTTCACCTGGGCCACACCTGGACAGGGTGTCACTGGTTCCCACCAGGGTCTCACCTGGACATGGTGTGTCGGATCCCCACCTGGTCCTCACCTGTAACTGGTGATTCTCGTTCCCACATGGACATCATGTGGACCTGGTGGCTGCAGTGTTTCTAGCTTCTCATGTACCTCGTGACTCTGGTCCCCAGCAGGGCCTCAACGGTACCTGGTGAGTGTGGTTGCCACCTGCACAACACCTGGACCTGGTGATTCTGGTCTGCACCTGAGACTACCCTGGATCTGGTGACTGTGGTCCCCCCCTGTCTTCACCAGGATTTGGGGACTCCGGTCCCCATCTGGGCCTCACCTGGCCTTGTTGATCATGATCCTCACTCGGCAAAATTGGGGCCCGGTGACTGTGTTCCACAAATGGACCTCACCTGGACCAGGTGACTCTGGTCCCCCTCTGGGTCTCACCGTGCCCTAATGACTGTGAACCCCACTTTGGCCTGACTTGGACCTGTTGACCCTGGATGGCACCTGCGCTTGACTTCGACCTGTTGACTCTGGTTCTTTCAAGGGCCTCCCCTGTGCCTGGTGATCCTGGTCCCCACCTGGGACTCACCTGTACGTGGTGACTCTTGTCACCACCGGGGACTCACCTGGATCTGCTTTCTGTATTCCACACCAGGGCCTCAAGTAGACCTGTTGACCATGGTCCCCAAGCCGGCCTCACATGACCTGTTGCCTCTGATCCCCACCGGGGCCTCATGTGTACCTGGTAACTCTGGTCCTCACCTGGGCCTCATCTGGACCTAGTGACTCTTGTCCCCACCTGGGCTTCACCTGGATCTGGTGACTCTGGTGCCCACCTGGACTTCCCCTGGATCTGGTGACTCTGGTCCCCACCTGGACCTCTCTTGGACCTGGTGACTCTCTTTCCAACATGGGCCTCACATGGATCTGGTGACTCTGGTCCTCAGTTTGGCCTCACCTGGACCTGGCGTCTCTCGTCCCCACTTTGACCTAACTCAGAACTGCTGAAATTGCCCCACCTAGGCCGCACCCATACCTGGTGACTCTTGTCCCCAGGTATGCCTCATTTCGACCTAATGAATCTGGTCCTTACGTGAGCCTCACATCACCTGGGACTCAGCTGGATAGAGTGGCTCTGGTTCCCGCAAGGGACTCAAATGATACTGCTGACTGTGGTCTTATTCTATGCCTCACCAGGACCTAGTGATTCTGTTCCCCATCTGGGCCTGCATGGCCCTAGTGACTCTGGTCCTCACAGGCATCATTGGGACCTGGATACACTATTCCACACCTGGGCCTCACTCTGACTAGGGACCTCTGGTCACATTCTGGGCCTCAAACTAAACTGGTTACTGTGGTTCTCCCTCTGGGAATCACCCTTAACTGGTGACTCTGGTCACCCTTTTGGCTTCATTTTGGCCTGGTGAATCTGGTCCTTAGCTTGTCCTCACTTGGATCTGGTGACTGGTCGCCACCTGGTCCTCACCTGGACTTGGTGAATCCTGTTGCCACCTGCGCCTCATCTGGACCTTGTGACTCTGGTCCCACCTGGACGTCACCTGGATCTGGTGGCTCTGCTTCCCATACGGGGCTCTCCTGGACCTGATTCCTGTGGTCTCCATCAGGCATCACCTGGACCAAAATGACTCTGGTCTATATTTGGGGCCTCTCTGGACTGTTGACTCTGTTCCTACCTGGGCATCATTGCGACCTGGATACGCTCTTATATACCTGGGCCTCACCTGTACCTGGTGACAGTGGTCCCACCTGGGCCTCACCTGGACGCGGTGACTGGTTCCCACAGGGACCTCACCTGACCTGTGACTCGTCCTCATATGGGTATCAGGGACCTGGTTTCAGTTCCACATCGGGCCTCACCTGGAGCTAGTGATTC
>NW_023330768.1:0-63282 GCF_011100685.1 Canis lupus familiaris | reverse complement strand
GTGGTGACTCTTGTCACCACCGGGGACTCACCTGTACCTGCTTTACTGTGTTCCACACCTGGGCCTAAGTAGATCTGTTTGACCATGGTCGGAAGCCGGCCTCACCATGGACCTGTTTGCCTCTGATCATCACCGGTGCCTCAGTGTCCTGGTAATCTGGTCCTCACCTGGACCTCATCTGGACCCTAGTGACTCTGGTCCCCAACTGGGCTTCACCTGTATCTGGTGACTCTGGTCCCCACCTGTACTTCACCTGGATCTGGTGACTCTAGTCCCCACGTGGACCTCTCCCGGACCTGGTGACTCTCTTTCCAACATGGACCTCACTGGATCTGGTAACTCTGGTCTCATTTTGGCCTCACCTGAACCTGGTGTTCTCGTCCCCACTTTGACCTAACTCAGAACTGCTGAATCATGCCCCACCTAGACCGCACCCAGACCTGGTGACTCTTGTCCCCAGCTATACCTCAATTCGACCTGATGAATCTGGTCCTCACGTGGGCCTCACATGGACCTGGCACTCAGCTGGACCTGGGACTCAGCTGGATAGAGTGGCTCTGGTTCCCACAAGGGGCTCACCTGATACTGCTGACTGTGGTCTTATTCTATGCCACACCAGGACCTAGTACTTCTGTTCCCCAACTGGGCCTGCATGGCCCTAGTGCCTCTGGTCCTCACCCAGGCATCATTGGATGAGGACCCAAAGATCCTCACCCTGGATACTCTATCCACACCTTGCCTCACTTTGAACAGGGACTTCTGGTCCCATTCTGGGCCTCAAACTAAATTGGTTACTCTGGTTCCCCTCTGGGCCTCACCCTTACCTGGTGACTCTGGTCACCCCTTGGGCTTTAATAGGGCCTGGTGAATCTGGTCCTTAGCTGGTCTGCACCTAGATCTGGGACTGGTCGCCAATGGGCCTCACCTGGACTTGGTGAATCCTGTTGCCACCTGCGCATCACCTGGACCTTGTGACTGGTCCCACCTGGACCTCACCTGGATCTGATGGCTCTGGTTCCCATATGGGGCTCTCCTGCACCTGGTTCCTGTGGGCTCCAACTGGCCTCACCTGGAACACAATGACTCTGAACAATATTTGGGCCTCTCCTGGACCTGTTGACTCTGGTCCTTACCTGGGCATCATTGGGACCTCGATACTCTCTTATATAACCTGGGCCTCACCTGGACCTGGTGACTGTGGTCCCACCTGGGCCTCACCTGGACGAGGTGACTGGTTCCCACAGGGACCTCACCTGGACCTGGTGACTCAGGTCCTCATATGGGCATCATGGGACCTGGTTTCTCAGTTCCACATCGGGGCCTCACCTGGACCTAGTGATTCTCGTCCCCCTCTGGGCCTCACCCTGACGTGGTGACCCTGGTCCCCACCTGGATATCACCAAACCGTGTGACTCTGTCCCCCTCTGGGACTCACCCGGAGCTGGGGACACTGGTCCTCAACTGGGCCTCAACAAGACCTGGTGAATCCTCCTCACTCAGCCTCGTCTGGACCTGTGACTCTTTTCCCACCTGGCATCAATGGGGCATGGTTACACTGTTCCCCACCTGGGCCTCACCTGGACACGATAACTTTGCTCCACTTTTGGCCTCAACTGGTCTTGATGACTTCGTCCCACCACCTAGGCCTCAATCTGGACCTGGTGACTGTGGTCCCCACCTGGGTCTCACCTGGACATGGTGACTCTCGTTCCCACATGAACCAAACCTGGACCTGGTGAATGTGGTGTTCTTGTAGACTCACATTTACCTGGTGACTCCGGTCCCCACTAGGACCTCACCTGGATCTGGTGACTCTGGCTTGCAGGTTGGCCTCACCTGGACCTGGTTAGTGCGGTTGCCACCTGGGCCTAACCCATACCTGGTGACTCAGGTCCGCACGTGGGTATCTTGGATCTGTTGACTCTGGTCCTTACCTGGGCATCATTGGGACCTCTATACTCCCTTATATACCTGGGCCTCACCTGAACCAGGTGACTGTGTTCCACAACTGGACCTCACCTGGTCCAAGTGACTCTGGTCCCCCTCTGTGTCTCACCGTGCCCTAGTGACTGTGAACCCCACTTTGGCCTTACTTGGACCTGCTGACCCTGGTTGCCACCTGCGCCGACCTCGAACTGTTGATCTGGTTCTTTCAAGGGTCTCCCCGGGACCTGATGATCCTGGTCCCCACCTGGGCCTCACCTGGACGTGGTCACTCCTGTCACCACGGGGACTCACCTGGACCTGCTTATGTGTTCCACACCTGGGCCTCATGTAGACATGTTGACCATGGTCCCCAAGCCGGCCTCACATGGACCTGTTGCCTCTGATCCCCACCGGGGCCTCACGTGTACCTGGTAACTCTGGTCCTCACCTGGGTCTCATCTGGACCTAGTGACTCTGGTCCCCACCTGGGCTTCACCTGAATCTTGTGACTTGATCCCCACCTGGAATCACCTGGATCTGGTGGCTCTGGTCCCCACCTGGACTTCACCTGGATCTGGTGACTCTGGTCCACCCCAGACCTCTCCTGGACCTGGTGACTCCTTTCCAACATGGACCTCATGTGGATCTGGTGACTCTGGTCCTCAGTTTGGCCTCACCTCGACTGGTGTCTCTCGTCCCCACTTTGACTAACTCAGAACTGCTGAATCTTGCCCCACCTAGCCCGCACCCAGACCTGGTGACTCTTGTCCCCAGATATGCCTCAATTCGACCTAATGAATCTGGTCCTCACGTGGGCCTCACATGGACCTGGGACTCGTGGATAGAGTGGCTGGTTCCCACAAGTGGCTCACCTGATACTGCTGACTGTGGTCTTATTCTATGCCTCACCAGGACCTAGTGATTCTGTTCCCCATCTGGGCCTGCATGGCCCTAGTGACTCTGGTCCTCACCCAGGCATCATTGGGACCTGGATACTCTATTCCACACCTGGGCCTCATTTGACCAGGGAACTCTGGTCCCATTCTGGGCCTCAAACTAAACTGGTTACTCTGGTTCCCCTCTGGGCCTAACCCTTACCTGGTGACTCTGGTCACCCCTTGGGCTTCACTTGGGCCTGGTGAATCTGGTCCTTAGCTGGTCCGCACCTGGATGTGGTGACTATTCGCCACCTGGTCCTCACCTGGACTTGGTGAATCCTGTTGCCGCCTGCGCCTCACCAGGACCTTGTGACTGTGGTCCTACCTGGACCTCACCTGGATCTGGTGGCTCTGGTTCCCATATGGGGTATCCTGGACCTGGTTCCTGTGGTCTCCATCTGGCCTCACCTGAAAAACAATGACTCTGATCCATATTTGAACCTCTACTGGACCTGTTGACTCTGGTCCTTACCTGGGCATCTTCTGAGCTGGATACTCTCTTATATAACTGGGCGTCACCTGGACCTGGTGACTGTGGTCCCACCTGGCCCTCCCCGGACGAGGTGACTCGTTCCCACAGGGACCTCACCTGGACCTGGTGACTCAGGTCCTCATATGGGCATCATGAGACCTGGTTTCTCAGTTCCACATCGGCCTCACCTGGACATAGTGATTCTCGTCCCCCTCTGGGCCTCACCCTGATGTGGCGACTCTGGTCCCCACCTGGATATCACCAGAACCGGGTGACTCTGTTCCCCCTCTGGGAACTCACAAAGAGCTGGGGACATTGGTCCTCAACTGGGCCTCAACAGGACTGGTGAATCTACTCCTCACTTAGGCCTCGTCTGGACCTTGTGACTCTTTTCCCACCTGGCATCAATGGGACAGGTTACTCTGTTCCCCACCTGCGCCTCAGCTGGACATGATAACTTTGCTCCACACTTTGTCCTCAACTGCTCCTGATGACTCTGGCTCCCCACCTAGGCCTCAATCTGGTCCTGGTGACTGTGGTCCCCACCTGGGTCTCACCTGGACCTGGTGACTCTCGTTCCCACATGAATCACACCTGGACCTGGTGACGGTGGTGTTCTTGTAGACTCACTTTTACCTTGTGACTCCGGTCCCCACTAACGTCTCACCTGTATCTGGTGACTCTGGCCTGCAGGTTGGCCTCACCTGGACCTGGTGAGTGGGGTTGCCACCTGGGCCTCACCCATACCTGGTGACACAGGTCCCCACAGGGGCTCTTGGACCTGGTGAATCTTCTCCTACCTGGTCCTCCCCCAGACCCGGGGACTCTGGTCACCACCTGGGCCTCACCTGGACCTGGTGAATCTGTTCCCCAACTGGGCCTCACCCAGTCCTGGTGACTTTGTTCCCCACCTGGACCTGATTGCTGTGGACTCTTTCTTGGCCTCACCTGGAACTGGTGACTCTGATTCTATCTGGGCGTCACCCAGACCTGGTGACTCTGGTCCTCACCTGGGCATCCTTGGTACCTGGTGACTCTGTTCCACACCTGAGCCTCACCTGAACATGATTACTCTTGAACCTGTCTGGGCCTCACCCTGACCTGGTGACTCTGGTCCCCATCTCGATGTCACCTGGACCAGGTGATTCTGGTATCGTTCTACGCCTCAACAATATCTGGTAACTATGGTGCTCAACTGGGCCTCACCTGGACCTAGTGAATTTGCTCCATCTGGGCCTCATTTGCACCTGGTGACTCTGGTCCCTACCTGGGCATCATCGGGACATGGTTCCACAGCATGGCCTGCATGTTGGCCTCACCTGGACCTGGGGAGTGGGGTTGCCATATGGGCCTCACAAATACCTGGTGACACAGGTCCCCACGTGGGCCTCACGTGGACCTGTTGAATATTGGCCTTACCTGGTCCTCACCCGGAACTGGTAAGTCTGGTCACCACCTGGAAGTCACCTGGACCTGGTGAATCTGGTCCCCAACTGGGCCTCACCAAGTCCTGGTGAATTTGTTGCCCACCTGGACCTGATTGCTGTGGACTCCTTCTTGGCCTCACCTGGAACTTGTGACTTTGATCCTAACTGGGCCTCACCCAGATCTGGTGACTCTGGTCCTCACCTGAGGACCATTATGATCTGGATACTCGGTTCCACACCTGAGCCTCACCTGGACATGATGACTCTTAATGCCCTCTGGGCCTCAGCCTGACATGGTGACTCTGGTCCCCATCTGGATGTCACCTAGACCAGGTGATTCTGGTACAACTCTAGAATCAATCGAATTGAAAACAATCGAATCGAAAAGAATCGAATCAAAAAAAAGTCGAATCGAAACGAAAACAATCGAATCGAATCGAATCTAAAAGAATCGTATTGAATTGAATCGAGTCGAAAAGACTCGAATCAAAAAGACTCGAATCGAACTGAATCAAATCGAAAAGAATCTAATAGAAACCACTCGAACAGAATCAAATCGAAATGATTCAAAATGAATCGAATAGAATAGAATCGAAAAAATCGAAAGAATCGAAACGAATCGAAACGAAATGAATCGAAGAGAATCGATTAGAATCGAAATGAAAAGAATCGTATTGAATCGAATGAAAAGAATCAAATCAAATCGAATCGAAAGAATTGAATCAATCGAAAAGAATCCAATCGAATCGAAAAGAATCGAACTGAATGGAATCAAATCGAAAAGAATCGAATCGAATCGAAAAGAATCGAATCAAATTTAATGGAATCGAAAAGAATCGAATTGAATCGAAAGAATCGAAATGAAACAAATCAGATCAAATGGAAAAGCATCAAATCGAATTGAAAAGAATCGAATCGATCGAAAAGATCGAATCAAAAGACTCGAATCGAAAAAAATCGAATTGAGAAGAATCGAATCGAATCGAAAAGACTCGAATCGAATTAAAAATATCAAATCGAATCGAATCGAAAAGACTCGAATTGAAAAGACTCGAATTGAAACGAATCGATTAGAAACGAAAAGAATCGAATCGAATCGAATCGAATTGAAAGAATCGAATTGAATAGAAAAAAATCGAATAGAAAAAGCACGAACCGAAAAGAAAAGAATCAAATTGAATCAGTCGATTAAATTCTAGTCGAATCGAATCAAAAAGATGAATAGAGTCGAATCGAATCGAAAGAATCGAATCGAATCGAAAAGAATCGAATTGTAAATCAAAAGAATCGAATCGTATCGACTCGAATCGAAAAGAATCCAATTGCATCATCGAATGGAAACTAATCGAATTGAATAGAATCGAAAAGAATCGAATCGAATCAAATCGAAAACAATCAAATTGAATTGATCGAAAAGAATCGAATTGAATCAAATCGAATCGAAATGAAAAGAATCGAATCGATTCAAATAGAAAAGAATCGAATCGAAAAGAATCAAATCGACACGAAAAGAATCGAATCGAATCAAAAAGTATCGAATTGATTCGAAAACATTCGAATCGAAAAGAATCGAATTGAAATGAATCCGATCAATGAAAAGAATCACTCGATTCGAATCCAAAAGAATCGAATCCAAAAGAATCGAATCGAATCCAAAAGAATCGAATTGATTTGAATCAAAAGAAATGAATTGAATTGAATCAAAAAGAACTAATCGAATCAAATCGAAAAAAACTCGAATAGACTAATCGAATCAAAAAGCAATCGAATAGATCGAATAAAAAATGAATTCGGAATTGAGGGATCCCTGGGTGCGCAGCGGTTTAGCGGCCTGACCTTTTGGCCCAGGGCAGCGATTCCTGGAGGACACGGGATCGACTCCCCATCGGGCTCCTGGGCATGGAGCCTGCTTTCTCCCTCTGCCTGTGTCTCTGCCCTCTCTGTCTCTCTCTTGTGACTATCATAAAAAAAGAATCGAATTGAATCGAGTTGAAGAAATCATATAAAGAATCAAATCGAAAAGAATCGGAATTCCATGTTAACGAAAAGATTCGAATTGAAAAGAATCGAATCGAAACAAAAGAATCGAATCGAATCGACATGAATCAAAAAGAATCGAATCAAAACGAATCGAAAAGAAACAATCAAGTAGAATCCAAAAGAATCGAATCGAATCAAATCGAAAAAATTCGAATAGAATGAATCGAAAGAATCAAAACGTATCGAACCGAAGAGAATCGCTTCGAATCAAAATAAAAGTATCGTATCAAATCGAATCGAACGAAAGAAGCATATCAAATAGAATGAAAGAATGGAATCAAATCTAAAACAATCGAATCGAATCGAAAAGAATCGATTGAACGGAATGGAAAGAAAAGAATACAGATAGAATGAAAGAAATCGAATAGAATCAAATCAAATCAAAAGAATCTGAATTGATTGATCCTAACCAAAATAAGCGAAATGAATTGACTCGAAGCAAAAAAAATCAAATCGAAAAGAATCTAATCTCAACGAAAATCATCGAAATGAATAGAATCGAAAAGAATCGAATTGAATCAAATCGAAAAGAATCGAATGGAATCCAATCGAAAAGAATCAAATTGATTCGAATCGAAACAAATTGAATCCAATCGAAAAGAATCTAATTGAATCGAATCGAAAAGAATCGAATTCAATCAAAACGAATCGATTCGAATGGAATACAAAAGAATAGAATAGAATAGAATCGAAAAGAATCAAATCGAATCGAAAAGAATCGAATCGAAAAGAATTGAATCGAATCGAAAAGAAACGAATCGAACCGAATCAAAAAGAAAACAATCGAATCGAATCAAATACAAAAGAATCGCTTTGAATAGCATAGAATTGAAAAGAATCGAATCAATCGAATTGAAAACAATCGAATCGAAAAGAATCGAATCAAAAAAAGTCGAATCGAAACGAAAACAATCGAATCGAATCGAATCTAAAAGAATCGTATTGAATTGAATCGAGTCGAAAGACTCGAATCAAAAGACTCGAATCGAATTGAATCAAATCGAAAAGAATCTAATAGAAACCACTCGAACAGAATCAAATCGAAATGATTCAAAATGAATCGACTAGAATAGAATCGAAAAAAACTTGAATCGAACGAATACGCATCCGAAACGAATCGAAGAGAATCGATTAGAATCGAAATGAAAAGATCGATATTTGAATCGAATCGAAAAGAATCAATTCAAATCGAATGCGAAAGAATTGAATCAAATCGAAAAGAATCCAATCGAATCGAAAAGAATCGAACTGAATGGAATCAAATCGAAAAGAATCTAATCGAATCGAAAAAGAATCGAATCAAATTTAATGGAATCGAAAAGAATCGAATTGAATCGAAAAGAATCGAAATGAAACAAATCAGATCAAATGGAAAAGCATCAAATCGGAATTGAAAAGCATCGAATCGAATCGAAATGAATCGAATCAAAAGACTCGAATCGAAAAGAATCGAATTGAAAGAATCCGAATCGAATCGAAAAGACTCGAATCAAATTAAAAATATCAAATCGAACCGAATCGAAAAGCATCAAATTGAAAAGACTCGAATTGAAACGAATCGATTTGAAACGAAAAGAATTGAATCGAATCGAATCGAATCGAATCGAATTGAATTGAAAGAATCGAATTGAATAGAAAAAAAATCGAATAGAAAAGAATCCAACCGAAAAGAAAAGAATCAAATTGAATCAGTCGATTAAATTCTAGTCGAATCGAATCAAAAAGCATGAAATCGAGTCGAATCGAATCGAAAAGAATCGAATCGAATCGAAAAGAATCCAATTGCATCATCGAATGGAAAATAATCGAATTGAATAGAATAGAAAAGAATCGAATCGAATCAAATCGAAAACAATCAAATTGAATTGATCGAAAAGAATCGAATTGAATCAAATCGAATCGAAATGAAAAGAATCGAATCGATTCAAATAGAAAAGAATCGAATCGAAAAGAATCAAATCGACACGAAAAGAATCGAATCGAATCAAAAAGTATCGAATTGATTCGAAAACATTCGAACGAAAAGAATCGATTTGAAATGAATCCGATCGAAATGAAAAAGAATCTACTCGATTCGAATCCAAAAGAATCGAATTGAATTGAATCAAAAGAAATGAATTGAATTGAATCAAAAGGAACTAATCGCATCAAATCGAAAAAAACTCGAATTAGAATCAAATCGAATCAAAAGAATTCGAATAGATTCGAATAAAAAAGAATCGAATTGAGGGATCCCTGGGTGGCGCAGCGGTTTTAGCGCCTGCCTTTGGCCCAGGGCGCGATCCTGGAGACCCGGGATCGAATCCCACATCGGGCTCCCGGGGCATGGAGCCTGCTTCTCCCTCTGGCCTGTGTCTCTGCCTCTCTGTCTCTCTCTGTGACTATCATAAAAAAGACTCGAATTGAATCGCGTTGAAAAAATCATAAAGAATCAAATCGAAAAGAATCGAATTCCATGTAACGAAAAGATTCGAATTGAAAAGAATCGAATCGAAACAAAAGAATCGAATCGAATCGACATGAATCAAAACGAATCGAATCAAAACGAATCGAAAAGAAACAAATCAAGTAGAATCCCAAAAGAATCGAATCGAATCAAATCGAAAAAATTTCGAATAGAATTGAATCGAAAAGAATCAAAAGGAATCGAACGAAGAGAATCATTCGAATCAAAATAAAAGTATCGTATCAAATCGAATCGAAAAGAATTCATATCAAATAGAACGAAAGAAGGAATCAAATCTAAAACAATCGAATCGAATCGAAAAGGAATCGGATTGAATGGAATCGAATCGAAAAGAATAGAATTAGAATCGAAAGAAATCGAAATAGAATCAAATCAAATCAAAAGAATCGAATTGAATTGATCCTAACCAAAATAAGCGAAATGAATCGACTCGAACCGAAAAAAATCAAATCGAAAAGAATCCTATCTCAACGAAAATCATCGAAATGAATAGAATCGAATTGAATCAAATCGAAAAGAATCGAATGGAATCCAATCGAAAAGAATCAAATTGATTCGAATCGAAACAAATTGAATCCAATCGAAAAGAATCTAATTGAATCGAATCGAAAAGAATCGAATTCAATCAAAACGAATCGATTCGAATGGAATACAAAAGAATAGAATAGAGTAGAATCGAAAAGAATCAAATCGAATCGAAAAGAATCGAATCGAAAAGAATTGAATCGAATCGAAAAGAAACGAATCGAACCGAATCAAAAAGAAATCAATCGAATCGAATCACAATACAAAGAATCGCTTTGAATAGCATAGAATTGAAAAGAATTCGAATCAATCGAATTGAAAACAATCGAATCGAAAGAATCGAATCAAAAAAGTCGAATCGAAACGAAAACAATCGAATCGAATCGAATCTAAAAGAATCGTATTGAATTGAATCGAGTCGAAAAGACTCGAATCAAAAGACTCGAATCGAATTGAATCAAATCTAAAAGAATCTAATAGAAACCACTCGAACAGAATCAAATCGAAATGATTCAAAATGAATCGAATAGAATAGAATCGAAAAAAATCGAATCGAATCGAAACGAATCGAAACGAATCGAAGAGAATCGATTAGAATCGAAATGAAAAGAATCGTATTGAATCGAACCGAAAAGAATCAAATCAAATCGAATCGAAAGAATTGAATCAAATCGAAAAGAATCCAATCGAATCGAAAAGAATCGAACTGAATGGAATCAAATCGAAAAGAATCTAATCGAATCGAAAAGAATCGAATCAAATTTAATGGAATCGAAAAGAATCGAATTGAATCGAAAAGAATCGAAATGAAACAAATCAGATCAAATGGAAAAGCATCAATCGGAGTGAAAAGAATCGAATCGAATCGAATTGAATCGAATCAAAAAGACTCGAATCTAAAGAATCGAATTGAAAAGAATCGAATCGAATCGAAAAGACTCGAATCAAATTAAAAAATATCAAATCGAACCGAATCGAAAAGCATCAAATTGAAAGACTCGAATTGAAACGAATCGATTTGAAAACGAAAAGAATTGAATCGAATCGAATCGAATCGAATCGAATGAATTGAAAGAATCGAATTGAATAGAAAAAATCGAATAGAAAAGAATCAACCGAAAAGAAAAGAATCAAATTGAATCAGTCGATTAAATTCTAGTCGAATCGAATCAAAAAGCATGAAATCGAGTCGAATCGAATCGAAAAGAATCGAATCGAATCGAAAAGAATCCAATTGCATCATCGAATGGAAAATAATCGAATTGAATAGAATAGAAAAGAAGCGAATCGAATCACAAATCGAAAAATTCGAATAGAATTGAATTGAAAAGAAATCAAAACGAATCGAACCGAAGAGAATCGATTCGAATCAAAATAAAAAGTATCGTATCAATCGAATCGAAAAGAATCATGTCAATACATCGAAAGGAATGGAATCAATCTAAAACGAATAGAATCGAAAAGAATCGAATTGGACGGAATGGAAAAGAAAAGATTACAATAGGAAAGAATCGAAAGAAAATCGAATAGAATCAATCAAAAATTCAAAAAAGAATCGAATTGAATTGATCCTAACCAAAATAAGCGAAATGAATCGACTCGAACCGAAAAAAATCAAATTGAAAAGAATCTAATCTCAACGAAATCATCGAAATGAATAGAATCGAAAAAGAAATCGAATTGAATCAAATCGAAAGAATGAATGGAATCCAATCGAAAAGGAAAGTCAATTGATTCGAATCGAACAATTGAATCCAATTGAAAGAACTAATCGAATCGAATCGAAAAGAAATCGATTGAATGGATAGAATCGAAAAGTATAGAATAGAATCGAAAGAAATCGAATAGAATCAAATCAAATCAAAAAGAATCGAATTAATTGATCCAACCAAAATAAGCGAAATGAATCGACTCGAACCGAAATAAATCAAATCGAAAAGAATCTAATCTCAACGAAAATCATCGAAATGAATAGAATCGAAAAGAATCGAATTGAATCAAATCGAAAAGAATCGAATGGAATCCAATCGAAAAGAATCAAATTGATTCGAATTGAAACAAATTGAATCCAATCGAAAAGAATCTAATTGAATCGAATCGAAAAGAATCGAATTCAATCAAAACGAATCGATTCGAATGGAATAGAAAAGAATAGAATAGAATAGAATCGAAAAGAATCAAATCGAATCGAAAAGAAACGAATCGAACCGAATCAAAAAGAAAACAATCGAATCGAATCAAATACAAAAGACTCGCTTTGAATAGCATAGAATTGAAAAGAATCGAATCAATCGAATTGAAAACAATCGAATCGAAAAGAATCGAATCAAAAGAAGTCAAATCGAAACGAAAACAATCGAATCGAATCGAATCTAAAAGAATCGTACTGAATTGAATCGAGTCGAAAAGACTCGAATCAAAAAGACTCGAATCGAATTGAATCAAATCGAAAATAATCTAATAGAAACCACTCGAACAGAATCAAATCGAAAAGATTCAAAATGAATCGAATAGAATAGAATCGAAGAAAATTGAAATGAAACGAAACGAATCGAAACGAATTGAATCAAAGAGAATCGATTAGAATCGAAATGAAAAGAATCGTATTGAATCGAATCGAAAAGAATCAAATCAAATCGAATGGAAAGAATTGAATCAAATCGAAAAGAATCCAATCGAATCGAAAAGAATCGAACTGAATGGAATCAAATCGAAAAGAATCTAATCGAATCGAAAAGAATCGAATCAAATTTAATGGAATCGAAAAGAATCGAATTGAATCGAAAAGAATCGAAATGAAACAAATCAGATCAAATGGAAAAGCATCAAATCGAATTGAAAAGAATCGAATCGAATTGAAATGAATCGAATCAAAAGACTCGAATCGAAAAGAATCGAATTGAAAAGAATCCAATCGAATCGAAAGACTCGAATCGAATTAAAAATATCAAATCGAATCGAATTGAAAAGAATCGAATTGAAAAGACTCGAATTGAAACGAATCGATTTGAAACGAAAAGAATCGAATCGAATCGAATTGAAAGAATCGAATTGAATAGAAAAAAATCGAATAGAAAAGAATCGAACCGAAAACAAAAGAATCAAATTGAATCAGTCGATTAAATTCTAGTCGAATCGAATCAAAAAGAATGAAAACGAGTTGAATCGAATCGAAAAGAATCGAATCGAATCGAAAAGAATCGAAATGAAAAGACTCGAATTGAGACGAATCGATTCGAAACGAAAAGAATCGAATCGAATCGAATTGAAAGAATCGAATTGAATAGAAAAAAATCGAATAGAAAAGAATCGAACCGAAAACAAAAGAAACAAATTGAATCAGTCGATTAAATTCTAGTCGAATCGAATCAAAAAGAATGAAATCGAGTCGAATCGAATCGAAAAGAATCGAATCGAATCGAAAAGAATCGAATTGTATCTAATCAAACGAATCGAATCGTATCGACTCGAATCGAAAAGAATCCAATTGCATCATCGAATGGAAACTAATCGAATTGAATAGAATCTAAAAGAATCGAATCGAATCAAATCGAAAACAATCAAATTGAATTGATCGAGAAGAATCGAATTGAATCAAATCGAATCGAAATGAAAAGAATCGAATCGATTCAAATAGAAAAGAATCGAATCGAAAAGAATCAAATCGACACGAAAAGAATCGAATCGAATCAAAAAGTATCGAATTGATTCGAAAACATTCGAATCGAAAAGAATCGAATTGAAATGAATCCGATCGAAATGAAAAGAATCTACTCGATTCGAATCCAAAAGAATCGAATTGAATTGAATCAAAAGAAATGAATTGAATTGAATCAAAAGGAACTAATCGCATCAAATCGAAAAAAACTCGAATAGAATCAAATCGAATCAAAAAGAATCGAATAGATTCGAATAAAAAAGAATCGAATTGAGGGATCCCTGGGTGGCGCAGCGGTTTAGCGCCTGCCTTTGGCCCAGGGCGCGATCCTGGAGACCCGGGATCGAATCCCACATCGGGCTCCCGGGGCATGGAGCCTGCTTCTCCCTCTGCCTGTGTCTCTGCCTCTCTGTCTCTCTCTGTGACTATCATAAAAAAAGAATCGAATTGAATCGCGTTGAAAAAAATCATAAAGAATCAAATCGAAAAGAATCGAATTCCATGTAACGAAAAGATTCGAATTGAAAAGAATCGAATCGAAACAAAAGAATCGAATCGAATCGACATGAATCAAAACGAATCGAATCAAAACGAATCGAAAAGAAACAAATCAAGTAGAATCCAAAAGAATCGAATCGAATCAAATCGAAAAAATTCGAATAGAATTGAATCGAAAAGAATCAAAAGGAATCGAACCGAAGAGAATCGATTCGAATCAAAATAAAAAGTATCGTATCAAATCGAATCGAAAAGAATCATATCAAATAGAATCGAAAGAATGGAATCAAATCTAAAACAATCGAATCGAATCGAAAAGAATCGGATTGAATGGAATCGAATCGAAAAGAATAGAATAGAATCGAAAGAAATCGAATAGAATCAAATCAAATCAAAAAGAATCGAATTGAATTGATCCTAACCAAAATAAGCGAAATGAATCGACTCGAACCGAAAAAAATCAAATCGAAAAGAATCCTATCTCAACGAAAATCATCGAAATGAATAGAATCGAATTGAATCAAATCGAAAAGAATCGAATGGAATCCAATCGAAAAGAATCAAATTGATTCGAATCGAAACAAATTGAATCCAATCGAAAAGAATCTAATTGAATCGAATCGAAAAGAATCGAATTCAATCAAAACGAATCGATTCGAATGGAATAGAAAAGAATAGAATAGAATCGAAAAGAATCAAATCGAATCGAAAAGAATCGAATCGAAAAGAATTGAATCGAATCGAAAAGAAACGAATCGAACCGAATCAAAAAGAAAACAATCGAATCGAATCAAATACAAAAGAATCGCTTTGAATAGCATAGAATTGAAAAGAATCGAATCAATCGAATTGAAAACAATCGAATCGAAAAGAATCGAATCAAAAAAAGTCGAATCGAAATGAAAACAATAGAAACGAATCGAATCTAAAAGAATCGTATTGAATTGAATCGAGTCGAAAAGACTCGAATCAAAAAGACTCGAATCGAATTGAATCAAATCGAAAAGAATCTAATAGGAACCACTCGAACAGAATCAAATCGAAATGATTCAAAATGAATCGAATAGAATAGAATCGAAAAAATTCGAATAGAATCGAAACGAATCGAAACGAATTGAATCGAAGAGAATCGATTAGAATCGAAATGAAAAGAATCGTATTGAATCGAATCGAAAAGAATCAAATCAAATCGAATCGAAAGAATTGAATCAAATCGAAAAGAATCCAATCGAATCGAAAAGAATCGAACTGAATGGAATCAAATCGAAAAGAATCTAATCGAATCGAAAAGAATCGAATCAAATTTAATGGAATCGAAAAGAATCGAATTGAATCGAAAAGAATCGAAATGAAACAAATCAGATCAAATGGAAAAGCATCAAATCGAATTGAAAGAATCGAATCGAATCGAAATGAATCGAATCAAAAAGACTCGAATCGAAAAGAATCGAAAAGAATCGAATCGATTCGAAAAGACTCGAATCGAATTAAAAATATCAAATCGAATCGCAAAGAATCGAATTGAAAAGACTCGAATTGAAACGAATCGATTTGAAACGAAAAGAATCGAATCGAATCGAATTGAAAGAATCGAATTGAATAGAAAAAAATCGAATAGAAAAGAATCGAACGGAAGAAAAGAATCAAATTGAATCAGTCGATTAAATTCTAGTCGAATCGAATCAAAAAGAATGAAATCGAGTCGAATCGAATCGAAAAGAATCGAATCGAATCGAAAAGAATCGAATTGTATCTAATCAAAAAGAATCGAATCGTATCGACTTGAATCGAAAAGAATGCAATTGCATCATCGAATGGAAACTAATCGAATTGAATAGAATCGAAAAGAATCGAATCGAATCAAATCGAAAACAATCAAATTGAATTGATCGAAAAGAATCTAATTGAATCAAATTGAATCGAAATGAAAATAATCGAATCGATTCAAATAGAAAAGAATCGAATCGAAAAGAATCAAATCGACACGAAAAGAATCGAATCGAATCAAAAAGTATCGAATAGATTCGAAAACATTCGAATCGAAAAGAATCGAATTGAAATGAATCCGATCGAAATGAAAAGAATCTACTCGATTCCAATCCAAAAGAATCGAATCCAAAAGAATCGAATCGAATCCAAAAGAATCGAATTGAATTGAATCAAAAGAAATGAATTGAACTGAATCAAAAAGGAACTAATCGAATCAAATCGAAAAAAATCGAATAGAATCAAATCGAATCAAAAAGAATCGAATAGCTTCGAATAAAAAAGAATCGAATTGAGGGATCCCTGGGTGGCGCTGCAGTTTAGCGCTTGCCTTTGGCCCAGGGCGCGATCCTGGAGACCCGGGATCGCATCCCACATCGGGCTCCCGGTGCATGGAGCCTGCTTCTCCCTCTGCCAGTGTCTCTGCCTCTCTCACTCTCTCTGTGACTATCATAAAAAAAGAATCGAATTGAATCGAGTTGAAAAAAATCATAAAGAATCAAATCGAAAAGAATCGAATTCCATGTAACGAAAAGATTCAAATTGAAAAGATTCGAATCGAAACAAAAGAATCGAATCGAATCGACATGAATCAAAAAGAATCGAATCAAAACGAATCGAAAAGAAACAAATCAAATAGAATTTAAAAGAATCGAATCGAATCAAATCGAAAAAATTCGAATAGAATTGAATCGAAAAGAATCAAAACGAATCGAACCGAAGAGAATCGATTCGAATCAAAATAAAAAGTATCGTATCAAATCGAATCGAAAAGAATCATATCAAATAGAATCGAAAGAATGGAATCAAATCTAAAACAATCGAATCGAATCGAAAAGAATCGGATTGAATGGAATCGAATCGAAAAGAATACAATAGGGATCCCTGGGTGGCGCAGCGGTTTGGCGCCTGCCTTTGGCCCAGGGCGCGATCCCGGAGACCCGGGATCGAATCCCACATCGGGCTCCCGGTGCATGGAGCCTGCTTCTCCCTCTGCCTGTGTCTCTGCCTCTCTCTCTCTCACTGTGTGCCTATCATAAATAAATTAAAAATAAAATAAAAAATCTGTGTAACTAATCTTTTAAAAAAAAAAAAAAAAGAAAAGAAAAGAATACAATAGAATAGAATCGAAAGAAATCGAATAGAATGAAATCAAATCAAAAAGAATCGAATTGAATTGATCCTAACCAAAATAAACGAAATGAATCAACTCGAACCGAAAAAAATCAAATCGAAAAGAATCTAATCTCAACGAAAATAATCGAAATGAATAGAATCGAAAAGAATCAAATCGAAAAGAATCGAATGGAATCCAATCGGAAAGAATCAAAATGATTCGAATCGAAACAAATTGAATCCAATCGAAAAGAATCTAATTGAATCGAATCGAAAAGAATCGAATTCAATCAAAACGAATCAACTAGACCTCGTGACTCTGGTCCTCAAGTGGGCGTCACCGGGACCTAGTGAATATGCTCCCCACCTGCACCTCATCTGGACCTGGTGACTCTGGTTCTACCTGGGCATCATCGGGACATGGTTACTCTATTCCCCACTGGGATTAACCTGATCCTGGTAACTCTGGTCCTGACTTTGGCCTCTTCTGTACCAGGTTACTCTGGCTCCACCTGGGCCTCACCTGTAACTGGTGATTCTCCGGCCCACATGGACATCATGTGGACCTGGTGGCTGCAGTGTTTCAAGCTTCTCATGTACCTCGTGACCCTGATCCCCACCAGAGCCTCACCGGGACCTGGTGAGTGTGGGTGCCCCCGGCACCTCACCTGCACCTGGTGATTCTGGTCTGCATCTGAGACTACCCTGGATCTGGTGACTGTGTTCCGCACCTCGGCTTCACCTGGATTTGGGGACTCCTGTCTCCATCTGGGCCTCACCTGGCCCTGTTGACCATGATCCTCAACTGCGCAAAATTGGGACCCGGTGACTGTGTTCCACAACTGGACCTCACCTGGACTAGGTGACTCTGGTCCAACTTTGGGTCTCACCGTGCCCTAGTGACTGTGAAACCCACTTTGGCCTGACTTGGAACTGCTGACCCTGGTTGCCACCTACGCCTGACCTTGAACTGTTGACTCTGGTTCTTTCAAGGGACTCCTCTGGACCTGGTGATCCTGGTCCCCACCTGGCCTCACTTGGACGTGGTGACTCTTGTCACCACCGGGGACTCACCTGGACCTGCTTACTGTGTTCCACACCTGGGCCTCAAGTAGACCTGTTGACCATGGTCCCCATGCCGGCCTCACATGGACCTGTTGCCTCTGATCCCCACCGGGGCCTCACGTGTACCTGGTAACACTGGTCCTCACCTGGGCCTCATCTGGACCTAGTGACTCCGGTCCCCACCTGGGCTTCACCTGGATCTGGTGACTCTGGTCCCCACCTGGACTTCACCTGGATCTGGTGACTCTGGTCCCCACCTGGACCTCTCCTGGACCTGGTGACTCTGGTCCCCACCTGGACCTCTCCTGGACCTGGTGACTCTCTTTCCAACATGGACCTCACCTGGATCTGTTGACTCTGGTCCTCAGTTTGGCCTCACTTGGACCTGGCCTCTCTCGTCCCCATTTGACCTAACTCAGAACTGCTGAATCTTGCCCCACCTAGACCGCACCCAGACCTGGTGACTCTTGTCCCCAGCTATGCCTCAATTCGACCTGATGAATCTGGTCCTCACGTGGGCCTCACATGGACTTGGGACTCAGCTGGCTAGAGTGGCTCTGGTTTCCACAAAGGTTCACCTGAAACTGGTGACTCTGGTCTTATTCTATGCCTCGCCAGGACCTATTGATTCTGTTCCCCATCTGGCCCTGCATGGCCCTAGTGACTCTGGTCCTCACCCAGGCATCATTGGGACCTGGATACTCGATTCCACACCTGGGCCTCACTTTGACCAGGGAACTCTGGTCCCATTCTTGGCCTCAAACTAAACTGGTTACTCTGGTTCCCCCTCTGGGCCTCACCCTTACCTGGTGACTCTGGTCACCCCTTGGGCTTCACTTGGGCCTGGTGAATCTGGTCCTTAGCTGGTCCGCACCTGGATCTGGTGACTGGTTGCCACCAGGGCCTCACGTGGACTTGGTGAATCCTGTTCCCACCTGCGCCTCTCCTGGATCTTCTGACTGTTGTCCCACCTGGACTTCACCAGGATCTGGTGGCTCTGCTTCACATATGGGGCTCTCCTAGCCCTGGTTCCTATGGTCTCCATCAGGCCTCACATGGAACACAATGACTCTGATCCATATTTGGGCCTCTCCTGGACCTGTTGACTCTGGTCCTTACCTGGGCATCATTGGGACCTGGATACTCTCATATACCTGGGCCTCACCTGGACCTGGTGACTGTGGTCCCACCTGAGCCTCACCTGGACGAGGTGAGTGGTTCCCACAGGGACCTCACCTGGACCTGGTGACTCAGGTCCTCATATGGGCATCATGGGATCTGGTTTCTCAGTTCTACATTGGGGCCGCACCTTGACCTAGTGATTCTCGTCCCGCTCTGGGCCTCACCCTGACGTGGTGACTCTGGTCCCCACCTGGATATCACCAGAACCGGGTGACTCTGGTCCCCCTCTGGGACTCACCCGGAGCTGGGGACACTGGTCCTAACTGGGCCTCCACAGGACCTGGTGAATCTACTCCTGACTTCGGCCTCGTCTGGACCTTGTGACTCTTTTCCCACCTGGCATCAATGGGACATGGTTACTCTGTTCCCCACCTGGGCCACATCTGGACATGATAACTTTGCTCCACACTTTGGCCTCAACTGGTCCTGATGATTCTGGTCTACCCAACTCACCCTCAATCTGGACCTGATGACTGTGGTCCCCATCTGGGTCTCACCTGGACCTGGTGACACTCGTTCCCACCTGAACCACACCTGGACCTGGTGGATGTGGTGTTCTTGTAGACTCACATTTACCTGGTGACTCCGGTCCCGACTAGGGCCTCACCTGGATCTGGTGACTCTGGCATGCAGGTTGGCCTCACCTGGATCTGGTGAGTGGGGTAGCCACCTGGGCATAACCCATACCTGGTGACTCAGGTCCCCACGTGGGCCTCACTTGGACCTGGTGAATCTGGTCCTTACCTTGTCCTCTCCCAGACCCAGGGATTCTGGTCACCACCTGGGCCTTAACTGGACCTGGTGAATCTGGTCCCCATCTGGGCCTCACCGAGTCCTGGTGACTTTGTTCCCCACCTGTACCTGATTGCTGTGGACTCTATCTAGGCCTCACCTGGAACTGGTGACTGTGATCCTATATGCGCGTCTCCCAGATCTGGTGACTCTGGTCCTCACCTGGGCATCATTGGTACCTGGTGACTCTGTTCCACACCTGAGCCTCACCTGGACATGATGACTCTGGAACCTCTCTGGGCTTCACCCTGACCTGGTGACTCTGGTCCCCATCTGGATGTCACCTGGATCAGGTGATTCTGGTATCCCTCTAGGCCACAACAAGATCTGGTTACTCTGGTCCTCAACTGGGCCTCACCTGGACCTTGTTAATATGCTCCATCTGGGCCTCATTTGGACCTGGTGACTCTGGTCCCTCCCTGGGCATCATCGGGACATGGTTTCACTGCATGGCCTGCAGGTTGGCCTCACGTGGACCTGGTAAATCTGGTCCCTACCTGGGCATCATCGGGACACGGTTCCTCTGCAAGGGCCGAATACTGGCCTGACCTGGACCTGGTGAGTGGGGTTGCTAACTGGGCCTCAACCATACCTGGTGACACAGGTCCCCACGTGGGCTTCTCTTGACCTGGTGAATCTGGTCCTTACCTGGTCTTATCCCGGAACTGGTAACTCAGGTCACCACCTGGGAATCACCTGGACCTGGTGATCCTGGTCCCCACCTGGGCCTCACCTGGACGTGGTGACTCTTGTCACCACCGGGGACTCACCTGGACCTGCTTACTGTGTTCCACACCTGGGCCTCAAGTAGACCTGTTGACCATGGTCCCCAAGCCGGGCTCACATGGACATGTTGCCTCTGAACCCCACCGGGGCCTCACGTGTACCTGGTAACTCTGGTCCTCACCTGGGCCTCATCTGGACCTAGTGACTCGGGTCCCCACCTGGGCTTCACCTGGATCTAGTGACTCTGGTCCCCACCTGGACTTCACCTGGGTCTGGTGGCTCTGGTCCCCACCTGGTCCTCTCCTGGACTGGTGACTCTCGTTCCCACATGAACCACTCCTGGACCTGGTGACTGCCGTGTTCTTGTAGACTCACATTTACCTGGTGACTCCGGACCCCACTAGGGCCTCACCTGGATCTGGTGACTCTGGCCTGCAGGTTGGCCTCACCTGGACATGGTAAGGCCTGTCCTTACCTGTGCATCATCGGGACATGGTTCCTCTGCATGGCCTGCAGGTGGCCTCACCTGGACCTGTTGAGTGGGGTTACCACCTGGGCCTCACCCATACCTGGTGACTCAGGTTCCCACGTGGGCCTCACTTGGACCTTGTGAATCTGGTCTTTACCTGGTGCTCACCCGGAACTGGTAACTCAGGTCACCACCTGGGAATCACCTGGACCTGGTGAATCGGGTCCCCATCTGGGCCTCACCCAGTCCTGGTGACTTTGTTCCCCCCCTGGACCTGATTGCTGTGGGCTCCTTCTTGGCCTCACCTGGAACAGGTGACTCTGATCCTATCTGCGTGTCACCCAGACCTGGTGACTCTGACCCTAACCTGGGCATCATTGGTACCAAGTGACTCTGTTTCACACCTGAGCCTCACCTGGACATGATGACTATGGAACCTCTCTGGGCCTCACCCTGACCTGGTGAGGCTGGTCCCCATCTGGATGTCACCTGGACCAGGTGATTCTGTACCCCGATAGTCCTCAACCAGATCTGGTGACTCTGGTCTTCAACTGGGCCTCACCTGGACCTAGTGAATATGCTCCATCTGGGCCTCATTTGCACCTGGTGACTCTGGTCCCTACCTGGGCATCATCGGGACATGGTTCCACAGCATGGCCTGCAGGTTGGCCTCACCTGGACCTGGGGAGTGGGGTTGCCACCTGGGCCTCACCCATACCTGGTGACTCAGGTTCCCACTGGGCCTCACTTGGACCTTGTGAATCTCGTCCTTACCTGGTGCTCACCCGGAACTGGTAACTCTGGTCACCACCTGGGAATCACCTGGACCTTGTGAATCTGGTCCCCATCTGGGCCTCACCCACTCCTGGTGACTTTGTTCCCCACCTCGACCTGATTGCTGTGGACTCCTTCTTGGCCTCACCTAGAACTTGTGACTCTGATCCTAACTGGGCCTCACCCAGATCTGGTGACTCTGGTCCTCACCTGTGGACCATTATGACCTGGATACTCTGTTCCACACCTTATCTCACCTGGACATGATGACTCTGGATCCCCTCTGGGCCACAGCCTGACATGGTGACTCTGGTCCCCATCTGGATGTGACCTAGACCAGGTGAATCTGGTACCCCTCTAGGCCAAAACTACCCCGGGGGCATCTGGTCCTCAACTGGGCCTCACCGGGACCTAGTGAATATACTCCCCACCTGCGCCTCATCTGGACGTGGTGACTCGGGTTCTACTTGGGCATCATCGGGACATGGTTACTCTATTCCCCACTGGGACTGACCTGATCCTGGTAACTCTGGTCCTGACTTTGGCCTCTTCTGTACCAGATGACTCTGGCTCCACCTGGGACTCACCTGTAACTGGTGACTCTGATCCTAAGCATGGCCTCACCTGACCTGGTGACTGTGGTTCCCATCGGGAACTCATCTTGACCTCATGACTCTGGTCCCACCTGGGCCTCACCAGGACCTGGTGTCTCTGGTACCCACCTGGGTAGCATCAGGATATCGTTACACTGTTCTCTAACAGTGACCCACCCGGACCTATTAACTCTGGTCTTCACCTGGGCCACACCTGGATATGGTGACACTGGTGCCCACTTGGGTCTCAACTGGACATGGTGAGTCGGATCCCCGCCTGGTCCTCACCTGTAACTGGTGATTCTCCTTCCCACATGGACATCATGTGGACCTGGTGGCTACAGTGTTTCTAGCTTCTCATGTACCTCGTGACTCTGGCCCCCACCAGGGCCTCACCGGGACCTGGTGAGGGTGTTTGCCACCTGCACCTCACCTGGACCTGGTGATTCTGGTCTGCACCTGAGACTACCGTGGATCTGGTGACTGAGGTCCCCCCCTGGGATTCACCTGGATTTGGGGACTCCGGTCCCCATCTGGGCCTCATCTGGCCGTGTTGACCATGGTCCTCAACTGGGCAAAATTGGGACACGGTGACTGTGTTCCACAACTGGACCTTACATGGACCAGGTGACTCTGGTGCCCCTCTGGGTCTCACCGTGCTCTATTGACTGTGAATCCCACTTTGGCCTGACTTGGAACTGCTGACGCTGGTTGCCACCTGCGCCTGACCTCGCACTGTTGACTCTGGTCCTTTCAGGGGCCTCCCCTGTACCTGGTGATCCTGGTCCCCAACTGGTCCTCACCTGGACGTGCTGACTCTTGTCACCACTGGGGACTCACCTGGACCTGCTTACTGTGTTCCACACCTGGGCCTCAAATAGACTTTGTGACCATGGTCCCCAAGCCGGCCTCACATGGACCTGTTGCCTCTGATCCCCACCGGGGCCTCACGTGTACCTGGTAACTCTGTTCCACACCTGGGCCTCATCTGGACCTAGTGAGTCTGGTCCCCACCGTGGCTTCACCTGGATCTGGTGACTCTGGTCCCCACCTGGAATTCACCTGGATCTGGTGACTCTGGTCCCCACCTGGACCACTCCTGGTCCTGCTGACTCTCTTTCCAATATGGATCTCACCTAGATCTGGTGACTCTCTTTCCAACATGGACCTCACATGGATCTGGTGACTCTGGTCCTCAGTTTGGCCTCACCTGGACCTGGCGTCTCTCGTCCCCACTTTGACCTAACTCAGAACTGCTGAATCTTGCCCCACCTCGGCCGCAACCAGACCTGGTGACTCTTGTCCCCAGCTATGCCTCAAATCGACCTGATGAATCTGGTCCTCACGTGGGCCTCACATGGACCTGGGACTCAGCTGGATAGAGTGGCTCTGGTTCCCACAAGTGGCTCACCTGATACAGCTGACTGTGGTCTTATTCTATGCCTCACCTGGTCCTAGTGATTCTGTTCCCATCTGGGCCTGCATGGCCCTAGTGACTGTGGTCCTCACCCAGGAAATATTAGGACCTGGATACTCTATTCCACACCTGTGCCTCACATTGACCGTGGACCTCTCGTCCCATTCTGGGACTCAAACTAAACTAGTTACTGGTTCCCCTTTGGGCCTCACCCTTACCTGGTAACTCTGGTCACCCATTTGGCTTCACTTGGGCCTGGTGAATCTGGTCCTTAGCTGGTCTCACCTGGATCTGGTGAATGGTCTGCACCTGGGACTCACCTGGACTTGGTGAATCCTGTTGCCACATGCGCCTCACCTGGACCTTGTGACTGTGGTCCGACCTGGATCTCACCTGGATCTGGTGGCTCTGGTTCCCATATGGGGCTCTCCTGGACCTGGTTCCTGTGGTCTCCATCTGGCCTCACCTGGAACACAATGACTCTGATCCATATTTGGGCCTCTCCTGCACCTGTTGACTATGGTCCTTACATGGGCATCATTGGGACCTTGATACTCTGTTATATATCTGGGCCTCACCTGGACCTGGTGACTTTGGTCCCACCCGGGCCTCTACGGGATGAGGTGACTGGTTCCCACAGGGACCTCACCTGGACCTGGTGACTCAGGTCCTCATATGGGCATCATGGTACCTGGTTTCTCAGTTCCACATCGGGGCCTCACCTGTACCTAGTGATTCTCGTCCCCCTCTGGGCCTCACCCTGACGTGGTGACTCTGGTCCCCACCTGGATATCACCAGAACCGGGTGACTCTGGTCCCCCTCTGGGACTCACCCGGAGATGGGGACACTGGTCCTCAACTGGGCCTCAATAGGACCTGGTGAATCTACTCCTCACTTAGGCATCGTCTGGACCTTGTGACTCTTTTCCCACCTGGCATCAATGGGACATTGTTACTCTGTTCCCCACCTGGGCCTCACCTGGACATGATAACTTTGCTCCACTCTTTGACCTCAACTGGTCCTGATGACTCTGGTCCCCCCACCTAGGCCTCAATCTGGACCTGGTGACAGTGGTCCCCACCTGGGTCTCACCTGGACCTGGTGACTCTCGTTCCCACATGAACCACACCTGGACCCGGTGACTGTGGTGTTCTTGTATACTCACATGTACCTGGTGACTCCAGTCCCCACTAGGGCTTCACCTGGATCTGGTGACTCTGGCCCGCCGGTTGGCCTCACCTAGACCTGGTGAGTGGGGTTGCCACCTAGGCCTCACACATAGCTGGTGACTCAGGTCCCCACGTGAGCCTCTTGGACCTGGCGAATCTGGTCCTTACCTGGTCCTTTCCCAGACCCGGGGACTCTATCCCCACCAGGGCCTCACCGGGACCTGGTGATTCTGGTCCCCATCTGGGTCTCACCCAGGTCTGGTGACTTTGTTCCCCACCTGGACCTGATTGCTGTGGACTCTTTCTTGGCCTCACCTGGAACTGGTGACTCTGATCCTAACTGGGCCTCACCCAGATCTGGTGACTCTGGTCCTCACTTGGGCATCATTGGTACCTGGTGACTCTCTTCCACACCTGAGCCTCACCTGGACCCGATGACTCTGGAACCTCTCTGGGCCTCCCCCTGACCTGGTGACTCTGGTCCCCATCTGGATATCACCTGGACCAGGTGATTCTGGTACCCTTCTAAGACTCAAGTAGATATGGTGAAACTGGTCCTCAACTGGGCCTCGCCTGGACCTAGTGAATATGCTCCATCTGGGCCTTATTTGGACCTGGTGACTCTGGTCCCTACCTGGGCATCATCGGGACATGGTTCCACTGCATGGCCTGCAGATTGGCCTCAACTGGACCTGGTAAATCTGGTCCCTACCTGAGCATCACCGGGACATGGTTCCTCTGCATGGCCTGCAGGTTGGCCTCACCTGGACCTGGTGAGTGGGGTTGCCACCTGGGCCTCCCCCATACCTTGTGACACAGGGCCCCACGTGGGCCTCCCTTTGACCTGGTGAATCTGGTCCTTACCTGGTCCTCACTCGGAACTAGTAAGTCTGGTCACAACATGGGAATCATCTGGACCTGGTGAATCTGGTCCCCATTGGGCCTCTCCCAGTCCTGGTGACTTTGTTGCCCACCTGTACCTGATTGCTGTGGACTCCTTTTGGGCCTCACCTGGAACGGGTGACTCTGATCCTAACTGGGCCTCACACAGATCTGGTGACTCTGGTCCTCACCTGTGGAGCATTATGACCTGGATACACTGTTCCACACCTGAGACTCACCTGGACATGATGAAGTTGGATCCCCTCTGGGCCACAGCCTGACATGGTGACTCTGGTCCCCATCTGGATATCACCAGAATCGGGTGACTCTGTTCCCCCTCTGGGACTCACCCGGAGCTGGGACACTGGTCCTCAACTGGGCACAACTGCACCTGGTGAATCTACTCCTCACTTAGGTCTCGTCTGGACCTTGTGACTCTTTTCCCACCTGGAATCAATGGGACATGGTTACTCTGTTCCCCACCTGGGCCTCACCGGGACATGATAACTTTGCTCCACACTTTGGCCTAAACGGGTCCTGATGACTCTGGTCCCCTCACCTATGCCTCAATCTGAACCTGGTGACTGTGGTCCCCACCTGGGTCTCACCTGGACCTGGTGGTCTCGTTCCTACATGAACCACGCCTGGACCTGGTGACTCTGGTGTTCTTGTAGACTCACTTTTACCTGGTGAGTCCGGTCTCCACTAGGGACTCACGTGGATCTGGTGACTCTGGCCTGCAGGTTGGTCTCACCAGGACCTGGTGAGTGGGGTTGCCACCTGGGCCTCACCCATACCTGGTGACTCAAGTCCCTACGTGGGCCTCTTGGACCTGGTGAATCTTGTCCTTACCCGGTCCTCTCCTAGACCCGGGGACTCTTGTCACCACCTGGGCCTCACCTGGACCTGGTGAATCTGGTCCCCATCTGGGCCTCACCCAGTCCTGGTGACATTGTTCCCCACCTGGTCCTGATTGCTGTGCCCTTTCTTGGCCTCACCTGGACTGGTGAGTCTGATCCTATCTGTGTGTCACCCAGACCGGTTGACTCTTGTCCTCACCTGGGCATCATTGTTACCTGGTGACTCTGTACCACACCTGAGCCTCACCTGGAAATGTTGACTCTGGAACCACTCTGGGCCTCACCCTGACCTAGTGACTCTGGTCCCCATCTGGATGTCACATGGACAAGGTGATTCTGGTACCTCCTAGGCCTCAAACAGATCTCGTGACTCTGGTCTTCAAAGGGGACTCACCTGTACCTAGTGAATATGCTCCATCTGGGCCTCATTTGGACCTGGTGACTCTGGTCCATACCTGGGCATCATCGGGATATGGTACCACTGCATGGCCTGCAGGTTGGCCTCACCTGGACCTGGTAAGTCTGGTCTCTACCTGGGCATCATCTGGATATGCTTCCACTGCATGGCATGCAGGTTGGTCTCACCTGGACCTGGTAACTCTTCTCCCTACCTGGGCATCATCGGGATATGGTTCCACTGCATGGCCTGCAGGTTGGCCTCACCTGGACCTGGTGAGTGTTATTGCCACCTGGGCCTCACCCATACCTGGTGACTCAGGTCCCCACGTGGGCCTCTTGGACCTGGTGAATCTGGTCCTTACCTGGTCCTTTCCCAGAATGGGGACTCTGGTCACCACCTGTGCCTCACCTGGACCTGGTGAATCTGGTACCCCTCTAGGCCTCAACAAGATCTGTGACTCTGATCCTATCTGAACGTCACCCAGACCTGGTGACTCTGTTCCTCACCTGGGCATCATTGGGACCTGGAGACTCTGTTCCACACGTGAGCCTCACCTGGACATGATGACTCTGGAACCTCTCTGGGCTTCTCCCTGACCTGGTGACTCTAGTCCCTACCTGGGCATCATCGGGACATGGTTCCACTGCATGGCCTGCAGGTTGGCCTTACCTGGACCTGGTAACTCTGTTCCCGACCTGAGCATCATCTGGACACTGTTCCTCTGCATGGCATGCAGGTTGGCCTCACCTGGACCTGGTGAGTGGGGTTGACACCTGGGCCTCACACATACCTGGTGACACAGGTCCCCACGTGGGCCTCACTTGGACCTGGTGAATCTGGTCCTTACCTGGTCTTCACCCGGAACTGGTAACTCTGGTCACCACCTGGGAATCACCTGGACATGGTGAATCTGGTCCCCATCAGGGCCTCACCCAGTCCTGGTGTCTTTGTTCCCCAATTGGACCTGATTGCTCTGCACTCCTTCTTGGCCTCATTGGAACTGATGACTCTGATCCTAACTGGGCCTCACCCAGATCTGCTGACTCTGGTCCTCACCTGTGGAACATTATGACCTGGAAACTCTCTTCCACACCTGAGCCTCACCTGGACCTGATGACTCTGGATCCCCTCTGGGCCTCAGCCTGACATGGTGACTCTGGTCCCCATCTGGATGTCACCTAGACCAGGTGAATCTGGTACCCCCTCTAGGCCTCAACTAGACCTGGTGACTCTGGTCCTCAACTGGCCCTCACCGGGACCTCGTGAATATGCTCCCCACCTGCGCCTCATCTGTACCTTGTGGCTCTGGTTCTACCTGGGTATCATCGGGACATGGTTACTCTATTCTCCACTGGGACTGTCCTGTTCCTGGTAACTCTGGTCCTGACTTTGGCCTCTTCTGTACCAGGTGACTCTGGCTCCACCTGGGCCTCACCTGTAACTAGTGACTCTGATAATAAGCATAGCCTCACCTGACCTGGTGACTGTGGTTCACATTGGGACCTCACCTGGACGCAATGCCACTGGACCCACCTAGGCCTCAGCAGTACCTGTTGTCTCTGGTACCCACCTGGGTAGCATCAGTATATGGTTACACTCTTCACTAACAGTGACCCAGCCGGACCTATTAACACTGGTCTTCAACTGGGCCTCAACAAGACCTGGTTAATCTACTCCTCACTCAGGCCTCGTCTGGACCTGTGACTCTTTTCCCACCTGGCATCAATGGGGCATGGTTACACTGTTCCCCACCTGGGCCTCACCTGGACATGATAACTTTGCTCCACTCTTTGGCCTCAACTGGTCTTGATGACTCTCGTCCCACCACCTAGGCCTCAATCTGGACCTGGTGACTGTGGTCCCCACCTGGGTCTCACCTGGACATGGTGACTCTCGTTCCCACATGAACCAAACCTGGACCTGGTGAATGTGGTGTTCTTGTAGACTCACATTTACCTGGTGACTCCGGTCCCCACTAGGACCTCACCTGGATCTGGTGACTCTGGCTTGCAGGTTGGCCTCACCTGGACCTGGTTAGTGCGGTTGCCACCTGGGCCTAACCCATACCTGGTGACTCAGGTCCGCACGTGGGTATCTTGGATCTGTTGACTCTGGTCCTTACCTGGGCATCATTGGGACCTCTATACTCCCTTATATACCTGGGCCTCACCTGAACCAGGTGACTGTGTTCCACAACTGGACCTCACCTGGTCCAAGTGACTCTGGTCCCCCTCTGTGTCTCACCGTGCCCTAGTGACTGTGAACCCCACTTTGGCCTTACTTGGACCTGCTGACCCTGGTTGCCACCTGCGCCGGACCTCGAACTGTTGATTCTGGTTCTTTCAAGGGTCTCCCCGGAACCTGATGATCCTGGTCCCCACCTGGGCCTCACCTGGACGTGGTCACTCCTGTCACCACAGGGGACTCACCTGGACCTGCTTACTGTGTTCCACACCTGGGCCTCATGTAGACATGTTGACCATGGTCCCCAAGCCGGCCTCACATGGACCTGTTGCCTCTGATCCCCACCGGGGCCTCACGTGTACCTGGTAACTCTGGTCCTCACCTAGGCCTCATCTGGACCTAGTGACTCTGGTCCCCACCTGGGCTTCACCTGAATCTTGTGACTCTGATCCCCACCTGGAATCACCTGGATCTGGTGGCTCTGGTCCCCACCTGGACTTCACCTGGATCTGGTGACTCTGGTCCACCCCAGGACCTCTCCTGGACCTGGTGACTCCTTTCCAACATGGACCTCATGTGGATCTGGTGACTCTGGTCCTCAGTTTGGCCTCACCTCGACTTGGTGTCTCTCGTCCCCACTTTGACCTAACTCAGAACTGCTGAATCTTGCCCCACCTAGCCCGCACCCAGACCTGGTGACTCTTGTCCCCAGATATGCCTCAATTCGACCTAATGAATCTGGTCCTCACGTGGGCCTCACATGGACCTGGGACTCAGTTGGATAGAGTGGCTCTGGTTCCCACAAGTGGCTCACCTGATACTGCTGACTGTGGTCTTATTCTATGCCTCACCAGGACCTAGTGATTCTGTTCCCCATCTGGGCCTGCATGGCCCTAGTGACTCTGGTCCTCACCCAGGCATCATTGGGACCTGGATACTCTATTCCACACCTGGGCCTCAATTTGACCAGGGAACTCTGGTCCCATTCTGGGCCTCAAACTAAACTGGTTACTCTGGTTCCCCTCTGGGCCTAACCCTTACCTGGTGACTCTGGTCACCCCTTGGGCTTCACTTGGGCCTGGTGAATCTGGTCCTTAGCTGGTCCGCACCTGGATGTGGTGACTATTCGCCACCTGGTCCTCACCTGGACTTGGTGAATCCTGTTGCCGCCTGCGCCTCACCAGGACCTTGTGACTGTGGTCCTACCTGGACCTCACCTGGATCTGGTGGCTCTGGTTCCCATATGGGGGTATCCTGGACCTGGTTCCTGTGGTCTCCATCTGGCCTCACCTGAAAAACAATGACTCTGATCCATATTTGAACCTCTACTGGACCTGTTGACTCTGGTCATTACCTGGGCATCTTTCTGAGCTGGATACTCTCTTATATAACTGGGCGTCACCTGGACCTGGTGACTGTGGTCCCACCTGGCCCTCCCCGGACGAGGTGACTCGTTCCCACAGGGACCTCACCTGGACCTGGTGACTCAGGTCCTCATATGGGCATCATGAGACCTGGTTTCTCAGTTCCACATCGCGGCCTCACCTGGACATAGTGATTCTCCTCCCCCTCTGGGCCTCACCCTGATGTGGCGACTCTGGTCCCCACCTGGATATCACCAGAACCGGGTGACTCTGTTCCCCCTCTGGAACTCACAAAGAGCTGGGGACATTGGTCCTCAACTGGGCCTCAACAGGACTGGTGAATCTACTCCTCACTTAGGCCTCGTCTGGACCTTGTGACTCTTTTCCCACCTGGCATCAATGGGACATGGTTACTCTGTTCCCCACCTGCGCCTCAGCTGGACATGATAACTTTGCTCCACACTTTGGCCTCAACTGCTCCTGATGACTCTGGCTCCCCACCTAGGCCTCAATCTGGTCCTGGTGACTGTGGTCCCCACCTGGGTCTCACCTGGACCTGGTGACTCTCGTTCCCACATGAATCACACCTGGACCTGGTGACGGTGGTGTTCTTGTAGACTCACTTTTACCTTGTGACTCCGGTCCCCAGTAAGGTCTCACCTGTATCTGGTGACTCTGGCCTGCAGCTTGGCCTCACCTGGACCTGGTGAGTGGGGTTGCCACCTGGGCCTCACCCATACCTGGTGACTCCAGTCCCCACAGGGGTCTCTTGGACCTGGTGAATCTTCTCCTTACCTGGTACTCCCCCAGACCCGGGGACTCTGGTCACCACCTGGGCCTCACCTGGACCTGGTGAATCTGTTCCCCAACTGGGCCTCACCCAGTCCTGTTGACTTTGTTCCCCACCTGGACCTGATTGCTGTGGACTCTTTCTTGGCCTCACCTGGAACTGGTGACTCTGATCCTATCTGGGCGACACCCAGACCTGGTGACTCTGGTCATCACCTGGGCATCCTTGGTACCTGGTGACTCTGTTCCACACCTGAGCCTCACCTGAACATGATTACTCTTGAACCTGTCTGGGCCTCACCCTGACCTGGTGACTCTGGTCCCCATCTCGATGTCACCTGGACCAGGTGATTCTGGTATCCTTCTACGCCTCAACAATATCTGGTAACTATGGTCCTCAACTGGGCCTCACCTGGACCTAGTGAATTTGCTCCATCTGGGCCTCATTTTCACCTGGTGACTCTGGTCCTTACCTGGGCATCATCGGGACATGGTTCCACAGCATGGCCTGCAGGTTGGCCTCACCTGGACCTGGGGAGTGGGGTTGCCACCTGGGCCTCACACATACCTGGTGACACAGGTCCCCACGTGGGCCTCACGTGGACCTGTTGAATCTTGGCCTTACCTGGTCCTCACCCGGAACTGGTAAGTCTGGTCACCACCTGGAAGTCACCTGGACTTGCTGAATCTGGTCCCCAACTGGGCCTCAACCAGTCCTGGTGAATTTGTTGCCCACCTGGACCTGATTGCTGTGGACTCCTTCTTGGCCTCACCTGGAACTTGTGACTTTGATCCTAACTGGGCCTCACCCAGATCTGGTGACTCTGGTCCTCACCTGAGGACCATTATGATCTGGATACTCGGTTCCACACATGAGCCTCACCTGGACATGATGACTCTTAATCCCCTCTGGGACTCAGCCTGACATGGTGACTCTGGTCCCCATCTGGATGTCACCTAGACAAGGTGAATCTGGTACCACTCTAGAATCAATCGAATTGAAAACAATCGAATCGAAAAGAATCGAATCAAAAAAAGTCGAATCGAAACGAAAACAATCAAATCGAATCGAATCTAAAAGAATCGTATTGAATTGAATCGAGTCGAAAAGACTTGAATCAAAAAGACTCGAATCGAATTGAATCAAATCGAAAAGAATCTAATAGAAACCACTCGAACAGAATCAAATCGAAATGATTCAAAATGAATCGAATAGAATAGAATCGAAAAAAATCGAAACGAATCGAAACGAAATGAATCGAAGAGAATCGATTAGAATCGAAATGAAAAGAATCGTATTGAATCGAATCGAAAAGAATCAAATCAAATCGAATCGAAAGAATTGAATCAAATCGAAAAGAATCCAATCGAATCGAAAAGAATCGAACTGAATGGAATCAAATCGAAAAGAATCGAATCGAATCGAAAAGAATCGAATCAGATATAATGGAATCGAAAAGAATCGAATTGAATCGAAAAGAATCGAAATGAAACAAATCAGATCAAATGGAAAAGCATCAAATCGAATTGAAAAGAATCGAATCGATCGAAAAGATTCGAATCAAAAAGACTCGAATCGAAAAAAATCGAATTGAGAAGAATCGAATCGAATCGAAAAGACTCGAATCAAATTAAAAATATCAAATCGAATCGAATCGAAAAGACTCGGATTGAAAAGGCTCGAATTGAAACGAATCGATTAGAAACGAAAAGAATCGATTCGAATCGAATCGAATTGAAAGAATCGAATTGAATAGAAAAAAATCGAACAGAAAAGCATCGAACCAAAAAGAAAAGAATCAAATTGAATCAGTCGATTAAATTCTAGTCGAATTGAATCAAAAAGCATGAAATAGAGTCGAATAGAATCGAAAAGAATCGAATCGAATCGAAAAGAATCGAATTGTATCTAATCAAAAAGAATCGAATCGTATCGACTCGAATCAAAAAGAATCCATTTGCATCATCGAATGGAAACTAATCCAATTGAATAGAATCGAAAAGAATCGAATCGAATCAAATCGAAAACAATCAAATTGAATTGATCGAAAAGAATCGAATTGAATCAAATCGAATCGAAATGAAAAGAATCGAATCGATTCAAATAGAAAAGAATCGAATCGAAAAGAATCAAATCGACACGAAAAGAATCGAATCGAATCAAAAAGTATCGAATTGATTCGAAAACATTCGAATCGAAAAGAATCGAATTGAAATGAATCCGATCGAAATGAAAAGAATCTATTCGATTCGAATCCAAAAGAATCGAATCCAAAAGAATCGAATCGAATCCAAAAGAATCGAATTGAATTGAATCAAAAGAAATGAATTGAATTGAATCAAAAAGGAACTAATCGAATCAAATCGAAAAAACTCGAATAGAATCAAATCGAATCAAAAAGAATCGAATAGCTTCGAATAAAAAAGAATCGAATTGAGGGATCCCTGGGTGGCGCAGCGGTTTAGCGCCTGCCTTTGGCCCAGGGCGCGATCCTGGAGACCCGGGATCGAATCCCACATCGGGCTCCCGGGGCATGGAGCCTGCTTCTCCCTCTGCCTGTGTCTCTGCCTCTCTGTCTCTCTCTGTGACTATCATAAAAAAAGAATCGAATTGAATCGCGTTGAAAAAAATCATAAAGAATCAAATCGAAAAGAATCGAATTCCATGTAACGAAAAGATTCGAATTGAAAAGAATCGAATCGAAACAAAAGAATCGAATCGAATCGACATGAATCAAAACGAATCGAATCAAAACGAATCGAAAAGAAACAAATCAAGTAGAATCCAAAAGAATCGAATCGAATCAAATCGAAAAAAATTCGAATAGAATTGAATCGAAAAGAATCAAAAGGAATCGAACCGAAGAGAATCGATTCGAATCAAAATAAAAAGTATCGTATCAAATCGAATCGAAAAGAATCATATCAAATAGAATCGAAAGAATGGAATCAAATCTAAAACAATCGAATCGAATCGAAAAGAATCGGATTGAATGGAATCGAATCGAAAAGAATAGAATAGAATCGAAAGAAATCGAATAGAATCAAATCAAATCAAAAAGAATCGAATTGAATTGATCCTAACCAAAATAAGCGAAATGAATCAACTCGAACCGAAAAAAATGAAATCGAAAAGAATCCTATCTCAACGAAAATCATCGAAATGAATAGAATCGAATTGAATCAAATCGAAAAGAATCGAATGGAATCCAATCGAAAAGAATCAAATTGATTCGAATCGAAACAAATTGAATCCAATCGAAAAGAATCTAATTGAATCGAATCGAAAAGAATCGAATTCAATCAAAACGAATCGATTCGAATGGAATAGAAAAGAATAGAATAGAATCGAAAAGAATCAAATCGAATCGAAAAGAATCGAATCGAAAAGAATTGAATCGAATCGAAAAGAAACGAATCGAACCGAATCAAAAAGAAAACAATCGAATCGAATCAAATACAAAAGAATCGCTTTGAATAGCATAGAATTGAAAAGAATCGAATCAATCGAATTGAAAACAATCGAATCGAAAAGAATCGAATCAAAAAAAGTCGAATCGAAATGAAAACAATCGAAACGAATCGAATCTAAAAGAATCGTATTGAATTGAATCGAGTCGAAAAGACTCGAATCAAAAAGACTCGAATCGAATTGAATCAAATCGAAAAGAATCTAATAGGAACCACTCGAACAGAATCAAATCGAAATGATTCAAAATGAATCGAATAGAATAGAATCGAAAAAATTCGAATAGAATCGAAACGAATCGAAACGAATTGAATCGAAGAGAATCGATTAGAATCGAAATGAAAAGAATCGTATTGAATCGAATCGAAAAGAATCAAATCAAATCGAATCGAAAGAATTGAATCAAATCGAAAAGAATCCAATCGAATCGAAAAGAATCGAACTGAATGGAATCAAATCGAAAAGAATCTAATCGAATCGAAAAGAATCGAATCAAATTTAATGGAATCGAAAAGAATCGAATTGAATCGAAAAGAATCGAAATGAAACAAATCAGATCAAATGGAAAAGCATCAAATCGAATTGAAAAGAATCGAATCGAATCGAAATGAATCGAATCAAAAAGACTCGAATCGAAAAGAATCGAAAAGAATCGAATCGATTCGAAAAGACTCGAATCGAATTAAAAATATCAAATCGAATCGCACAGAATCGAATTGAAAAGACTCGAATTGAAACGAATCGATTTGAAACGAAAAGAATCGAATCGAATCGAATTGAAAGAATCGAATTGAATAGAAAAAAATCGAATAGAAAAGAATCGAACGGAAGAAAAGAATCAAATTGAATCAGTCGATTAAATTCTAGTCGAATTGAATCAAAAAGAATGAAATCGAGTCGAATCGAATCGAAAAGAATCGAATCGAATCGAAAAGAATCGAATTGTATCTAATCAAAAAGAATCGAATCGTATCGACTTGAATCGAAAAGAATGCAATTGCATCATCGAATGGAAACTAATCGAATTGAATAGAATCGAAAAGAATCGAATCGAATCAAATCGAAAACAATCAAATTGAATTGATCGAAAAGAATCTAATTGAATCAAATTGAATCGAAATGAAAATAATCGAATCGATTCAAATAGAAAAGAATCGAATCGAAAAGAATCAAATCGACACGAAAAGAATCGAATCGAATCAAAAAGTATCGAATAGATTCGAAAACATTCGAATCGAAAAGAATCGAATTGAAATGAATCCGATCGAAATGAAAAGAATCTACTCGATTCCAATCCAAAAGAATCGAATCCAAAAGAATCGAATCGAATCCAAAAGAATCGAATTGAATTGAATCAAAAGAAATGAATTGAACTGAATCAAAAAGGAACTAATCGAATCAAATCGAAAAAAATCGAATAGAATCAAATCGAATCAAAAAGAATCGAATAGCTTCGAATAAAAAAGAATCGAATTGAGGGATCCCTGGGTGGCGCTGCAGTTTAGCGCTTGCCTTTGGCCCAGGGCGCGATCCTGGAGACCCGGGATCGCATCCCACATCGGGCTCCCGGTGCATGGAGCCTGCTTCTCCCTCTGCCAGTGTCTCTGCCTCTCTCACTCTCTCTGTGACTATCATAAAAAAAGAATCGAATTGAATCGAGTTGAAAAAAATCATAAAGAATCAAATCGAAAAGAATCGAATTCCATGTAACGAAAAGATTCAAATTGAAAAGATTCGAATCGAAACAAAAGAATCGAATCGAATCGACATGAATCAAAAAGAATCGAATCAAAACGAATCGAAAAGAAACAAATCAAATAGAATTTAAAAGAATCGAATCGAATCAAATCGAAAAAATTCGAATAGAATTGAATCGAAAAGAATCAAAACGAATCGAACCGAAGAGAATCGATTCGAATCAAAATAAAAAGTATCGTATCAAATCGAATCGAAAAGAATCATATCAAATAGAATCGAAAGAATGGAATCAAATCTAAAACAATCGAATCGAATCGAAAAGAATCGGATTGAATGGAATCGAATCGAAAAGAATACAATAGAATAGAATCGAAAGAAATCGAATAGAATCAAATCAAATCAAAAAGAATCGAATTGAATTGATCCTAACCAAAATAAACGAAATGAATCAACTCGAACCGAAAAAAATCAAATCGAAAAGAATCTAATCTCAACGAAAATAATCGAAATGAATAGAATCGAAAAGAATCAAATCGAAAAGAATCGAATGGAATCCAATCGGAAAGAATCAAAATGATTCGAATCGAAACAAATTGAATCCAATCGAAAAGAATCTAATTGAATCGAATCGAAAAGAATCGAATTCAATCAAAACGAATCAACTAGACCTCGTGACTCTGGTCCTCAAGTGGGCGTCACCGGGACCTAGTGAATATGCTCCCCACCTGCACCTCATCTGGACCTGGTGACTCTGGTTCTACCTGGGCATCATCGGGACATGGTTACTCTATTCCCCACTGGGATTAACCTGATCCTGGTAACTCTGGTCCTGACTTTGGCCTCTTCTGTACCAGGTTACTCTGGCTCCACCTGGGCCTCACCTGTAACTGGTGATTCTCCGGCCCACATGGACATCATGTGGACCTGGTGGCTGCAGTGTTTCAAGCTTCTCATGTACCTCGTGACCCTGATCCCCACCAGAGCCTCACCGGGACCTGGTGAGTGTGGGTGCCCCCGGCACCTCACCTGGACCTGGTGATTCTGGTCTGCATCTGAGACTACCCTGGATCTGGTGACTGTGTTCCGCACCTCGGCTTCACCTGGATTTGGGGACTCCTGTCTCCATCTGGGCCTCACCTGGCCCTGTTGACCATGATCCTCAACTGCGCAAAATTGGGACCCGGTGACTGTGTTCCACAACTGGACCTCACCTGGACTAGGTGACTCTGGTCCAACTTTGGGTCTCACCGTGCCCTAGTGACTGTGAAACCCACTTTGGCCTGACTTGGAACTGCTGACCCTGGTTGCCACCTACGCCTGACCTTGAACTGTTGACTCTGGTTCTTTCAAGGGACTCCTCTGGACCTGGTGATCCTGGTCCCCACCTGGCCTCACTTGGACGTGGTGACTCTTGTCACCACCGGGGACTCACCTGGACCTGCTTACTGTGTTCCACACCTGGGCCTCAAGTAGACCTGTTGACCATGGTCCCCATGCCGGCCTCACATGGACCTGTTGCCTCTGATCCCCACCGGGGCCTCACGTGTACCTGGTAACACTGGTCCTCACCTGGGCCTCATCTGGACCTAGTGACTCCGGTCCCCACCTGGGCTTCACCTGGATCTGGTGACTCTGGTCCCCACCTGGACTTCACCTGGATCTGGTGACTCTGGTCCCCACCTGGACCTCTCCTGGACCTGGTGACTCTGGTCCCCACCTGGACCTCTCCTGGACCTGGTGACTCTCTTTCCAACATGGACCTCACCTGGATCTGTTGACTCTGGTCCTCAGTTTGGCCTCACTTGGACCTGGCCTCTCTCGTCCCCACTTTGACCTAACTCAGAACTGCTGAATCTTGCCCCACCTAGACCGCACCCAGACCTGGTGACTCTTGTCCCCAGCTATGCCTCAATTCGACCTGATGAATCTGGTCCTCACGTGGGCCTCACATGGACTTGGGACTCAGCTGGCTAGAGTGGCTCTGGTTTCCACAAAGGTTCACCTGAAACTGGTGACTCTGGTCTTATTCTATGCCTCGCCAGGACCTATTGATTCTGTTCCCCATCTGGCCCTGCATGGCCCTAGTGACTCTGGTCCTCACCCAGGCATCATTGGGACCTGGATACTCGATTCCACACCTGGGCCTCACTTTGACCAGGGAACTCTGGTCCCATTCTTGGCCTCAAACTAAACTGGTTACTCTGGTTCCCCCTCTGGGCCTCACCCTTACCTGGTGACTCTGGTCACCCCTTGGGCTTCACTTGGGCCTGGTGAATCTGGTCCTTAGCTGGTCCGCACCTGGATCTGGTGACTGGTTGCCACCAGGGCCTCACGTGGACTTGGTGAATCCTGTTCCCACCTGCGCCTCTCCTGGATCTTCTGACTGTTGTCCCACCTGGACTTCACCAGGATCTGGTGGCTCTGCTTCACATATGGGGCTCTCCTAGCCCTGGTTCCTATGGTCTCCATCAGGCCTCACATGGAACACAATGACTCTGATCCATATTTGGGCCTCTCCTGGACCTGTTGACTCTGGTCCTTACCTGGGCATCATTGGGACCTGGATACTCTCATATACCTGGGCCTCACCTGGACCTGGTGACTGTGGTCCCACCTGAGCCTCACCTGGACGAGGTGAGTGGTTCCCACAGGGACCTCACCTGGACCTGGTGACTCAGGTCCTCATATGGGCATCATGGGATCTGGTTTCTCAGTTCTACATTGGGGCCGCACCTTGACCTAGTGATTCTCGTCCCGCTCTGGGCCTCACCCTGACGTGGTGACTCTGGTCCCCACCTGGATATCACCAGAACCGGGTGACTCTGGTCCCCCTCTGGGACTCACCCGGAGCTGGGGACACTGGTCCTAACTGGGCCTCCACAGGACCTGGTGAATCTACTCCTGACTTCGGCCTCGTCTGGACCTTGTGACTCTTTTCCCACCTGGCATCAATGGGACATGGTTACTCTGTTCCCCACCTGGGCCACATCTGGACATGATAACTTTGCTCCACACTTTGGCCTCAACTGGTCCTGATGATTCTGGTCTACCCAACTCACCCTCAATCTGGACCTGATGACTGTGGTCCCCATCTGGGTCTCACCTGGACCTGGTGACACTCGTTCCCACCTGAACCACACCTGGACCTGGTGGATGTGGTGTTCTTGTAGACTCACATTTACCTGGTGACTCCGGTCCCGACTAGGGCCTCACCTGGATCTGGTGACTCTGGCATGCAGGTTGGCCTCACCTGGATCTGGTGAGTGGGGTAGCCACCTGGGCATAACCCATACCTGGTGACTCAGGTCCCCACGTGGGCCTCACTTGGACCTGGTGAATCTGGTCCTTACCTTGTCCTCTCCCAGACCCAGGGATTCTGGTCACCACCTGGGCCTTAACTGGACCTGGTGAATCTGGTCCCCATCTGGGCCTCACCGAGTCCTGGTGACTTTGTTCCCCACCTGTACCTGATTGCTGTGGACTCTATCTAGGCCTCACCTGGAACTGGTGACTGTGATCCTATATGCGCGTCTCCCAGATCTGGTGACTCTGGTCCTCACCTGGGCATCATTGGTACCTGGTGACTCTGTTCCACACCTGAGCCTCACCTGGACATGATGACTCTGGAACCTCTCTGGGCTTCACCCTGACCTGGTGACTCTGGTCCCCATCTGGATGTCACCTGGATCAGGTGATTCTGGTATCCCTCTAGGCCACAACAAGATCTGGTTACTCTGGTCCTCAACTGGGCCTCACCTGGACCTTGTTAATATGCTCCATCTGGGCCTCATTTGGACCTGGTGACTCTGGTCCCTCCCTGGGCATCATCGGGACATGGTTTCACTGCATGGCCTGCAGGTTGGCCTCACGTGGACCTGGTAAATCTGGTCCCTACCTGGGCATCATCGGGACACGGTTCCTCTGCAAGGGCCGAATACTGGCCTGACCTGGACCTGGTGAGTGGGGTTGCTAACTGGGCCTCAACCATACCTGGTGACACAGGTCCCCACGTGGGCTTCTCTTGACCTGGTGAATCTGGTCCTTACCTGGTCTTATCCCGGAACTGGTAACTCAGGTCACCACCTGGGAATCACCTGGACCTGGTGATCCTGGTCCCCACCTGGGCCTCACCTGGACGTGGTGACTCTTGTCACCACCGGGGACTCACCTGGACCTGCTTACTGTGTTCCACACCTGGGCCTCAAGTAGACCTGTTGACCATGGTCCCCAAGCCGGGCTCACATGGACATGTTGCCTCTGAACCCCACCGGGGCCTCACGTGTACCTGGTAACTCTGGTCCTCACCTGGGCCTCATCTGGACCTAGTGACTCGGGTCCCCACCTGGGCTTCACCTGGATCTAGTGACTCTGGTCCCCACCTGGACTTCACCTGGGTCTGGTGGCTCTGGTCCCCACCTGGTCCTCTCCTGGACTGGTGACTCTCGTTCCCACATGAACCACTCCTGGACCTGGTGACTGCCGTGTTCTTGTAGACTCACATTTACCTGGTGACTCCGGACCCCACTAGGGCCTCACCTGGATCTGGTGACTCTGGCCTGCAGGTTGGCCTCACCTGGACATGGTAAGGCCTGTCCTTACCTGTGCATCATCGGGACATGGTTCCTCTGCATGGCCTGCAGGTGGCCTCACCTGGACCTGTTGAGTGGGGTTACCACCTGGGCCTCACCCATACCTGGTGACTCAGGTTCCCACGTGGGCCTCACTTGGACCTTGTGAATCTGGTCTTTACCTGGTGCTCACCCGGAACTGGTAACTCAGGTCACCACCTGGGAATCACCTGGACCTGGTGAATCGGGTCCCCATCTGGGCCTCACCCAGTCCTGGTGACTTTGTTCCCCCCCTGGACCTGATTGCTGTGGGCTCCTTCTTGGCCTCACCTGGAACAGGTGACTCTGATCCTATCTGCGTGTCACCCAGACCTGGTGACTCTGACCCTAACCTGGGCATCATTGGTACCAAGTGACTCTGTTTCACACCTGAGCCTCACCTGGACATGATGACTATGGAACCTCTCTGGGCCTCACCCTGACCTGGTGAGGCTGGTCCCCATCTGGATGTCACCTGGACCAGGTGATTCTGTACCCCGATAGTCCTCAACCAGATCTGGTGACTCTGGTCTTCAACTGGGCCTCACCTGGACCTAGTGAATATGCTCCATCTGGGCCTCATTTGCACCTGGTGACTCTGGTCCCTACCTGGGCATCATCGGGACATGGTTCCACAGCATGGCCTGCAGGTTGGCCTCACCTGGACCTGGGGAGTGGGGTTGCCACCTGGGCCTCACCCATACCTGGTGACTCAGGTTCCCACTGGGCCTCACTTGGACCTTGTGAATCTCGTCCTTACCTGGTGCTCACCCGGAACTGGTAACTCTGGTCACCACCTGGGAATCACCTGGACCTTGTGAATCTGGTCCCCATCTGGGCCTCACCCACTCCTGGTGACTTTGTTCCCCACCTCGACCTGATTGCTGTGGACTCCTTCTTGGCCTCACCTAGAACTTGTGACTCTGATCCTAACTGGGCCTCACCCAGATCTGGTGACTCTGGTCCTCACCTGTGGACCATTATGACCTGGATACTCTGTTCCACACCTTATCTCACCTGGACATGATGACTCTGGATCCCCTCTGGGCCACAGCCTGACATGGTGACTCTGGTCCCCATCTGGATGTGACCTAGACCAGGTGAATCTGGTACCCCTCTAGGCCAAAACTACCCCGGGGGCATCTGGTCCTCAACTGGGCCTCACCGGGACCTAGTGAATATACTCCCCACCTGCGCCTCATCTGGACGTGGTGACTCGGGTTCTACTTGGGCATCATCGGGACATGGTTACTCTATTCCCCACTGGGACTGACCTGATCCTGGTAACTCTGGTCCTGACTTTGGCCTCTTCTGTACCAGATGACTCTGGCTCCACCTGGGACTCACCTGTAACTGGTGACTCTGATCCTAAGCATGGCCTCACCTGACCTGGTGACTGTGGTTCCCATCGGGAACTCATCTTGACCTCATGACTCTGGTCCCACCTGGGCCTCACCAGGACCTGGTGTCTCTGGTACCCACCTGGGTAGCATCAGGATATCGTTACACTGTTCTCTAACAGTGACCCACCCGGACCTATTAACTCTGGTCTTCACCTGGGCCACACCTGGATATGGTGACACTGGTGCCCACTTGGGTCTCAACTGGACATGGTGAGTCGGATCCCCGCCTGGTCCTCACCTGTAACTGGTGATTCTCCTTCCCACATGGACATCATGTGGACCTGGTGGCTACAGTGTTTCTAGCTTCTCATGTACCTCGTGACTCTGGCCCCCACCAGGGCCTCACCGGGACCTGGTGAGGGTGTTTGCCACCTGCACCTCACCTGGACCTGGTGATTCTGGTCTGCACCTGAGACTACCGTGGATCTGGTGACTGAGGTCCCCCCCTGGGATTCACCTGGATTTGGGGACTCCGGTCCCCATCTGGGCCTCATCTGGCCGTGTTGACCATGGTCCTCAACTGGGCAAAATTGGGACACGGTGACTGTGTTCCACAACTGGACCTTACATGGACCAGGTGACTCTGGTGCCCCTCTGGGTCTCACCGTGCTCTATTGACTGTGAATCCCACTTTGGCCTGACTTGGAACTGCTGACGCTGGTTGCCACCTGCGCCTGACCTCGCACTGTTGACTCTGGTCCTTTCAGGGGCCTCCCCTGTACCTGGTGATCCTGGTCCCCAACTGGTCCTCACCTGGACGTGCTGACTCTTGTCACCACTGGGGACTCACCTGGACCTGCTTACTGTGTTCCACACCTGGGCCTCAAATAGACTTTGTGACCATGGTCCCCAAGCCGGCCTCACATGGACCTGTTGCCTCTGATCCCCACCGGGGCCTCACGTGTACCTGGTAACTCTGTTCCACACCTGGGCCTCATCTGGACCTAGTGAGTCTGGTCCCCACCGTGGCTTCACCTGGATCTGGTGACTCTGGTCCCCACCTGGAATTCACCTGGATCTGGTGACTCTGGTCCCCACCTGGACCACTCCTGGTCCTGCTGACTCTCTTTCCAATATGGATCTCACCTAGATCTGGTGACTCTCTTTCCAACATGGACCTCACATGGATCTGGTGACTCTGGTCCTCAGTTTGGCCTCACCTGGACCTGGCGTCTCTCGTCCCCACTTTGACCTAACTCAGAACTGCTGAATCTTGCCCCACCTCGGCCGCAACCAGACCTGGTGACTCTTGTCCCCAGCTATGCCTCAAATCGACCTGATGAATCTGGTCCTCACGTGGGCCTCACATGGACCTGGGACTCAGCTGGATAGAGTGGCTCTGGTTCCCACAAGTGGCTCACCTGATACAGCTGACTGTGGTCTTATTCTATGCCTCACCTGGTCCTAGTGATTCTGTTCCCATCTGGGCCTGCATGGCCCTAGTGACTGTGGTCCTCACCCAGGAAATATTAGGACCTGGATACTCTATTCCACACCTGTGCCTCACATTGACCGTGGACCTCTCGTCCCATTCTGGGACTCAAACTAAACTAGTTACTGGTTCCCCTTTGGGCCTCACCCTTACCTGGTAACTCTGGTCACCCATTTGGCTTCACTTGGGCCTGGTGAATCTGGTCCTTAGCTGGTCTCACCTGGATCTGGTGAATGGTCTGCACCTGGGACTCACCTGGACTTGGTGAATCCTGTTGCCACATGCGCCTCACCTGGACCTTGTGACTGTGGTCCGACCTGGATCTCACCTGGATCTGGTGGCTCTGGTTCCCATATGGGGCTCTCCTGGACCTGGTTCCTGTGGTCTCCATCTGGCCTCACCTGGAACACAATGACTCTGATCCATATTTGGGCCTCTCCTGCACCTGTTGACTATGGTCCTTACATGGGCATCATTGGGACCTTGATACTCTGTTATATATCTGGGCCTCACCTGGACCTGGTGACTTTGGTCCCACCCGGGCCTCTACGGGATGAGGTGACTGGTTCCCACAGGGACCTCACCTGGACCTGGTGACTCAGGTCCTCATATGGGCATCATGGTACCTGGTTTCTCAGTTCCACATCGGGGCCTCACCTGTACCTAGTGATTCTCGTCCCCCTCTGGGCCTCACCCTGACGTGGTGACTCTGGTCCCCACCTGGATATCACCAGAACCGGGTGACTCTGGTCCCCCTCTGGGACTCACCCGGAGATGGGGACACTGGTCCTCAACTGGGCCTCAATAGGACCTGGTGAATCTACTCCTCACTTAGGCATCGTCTGGACCTTGTGACTCTTTTCCCACCTGGCATCAATGGGACATTGTTACTCTGTTCCCCACCTGGGCCTCACCTGGACATGATAACTTTGCTCCACTCTTTGACCTCAACTGGTCCTGATGACTCTGGTCCCCCCACCTAGGCCTCAATCTGGACCTGGTGACAGTGGTCCCCACCTGGGTCTCACCTGGACCTGGTGACTCTCGTTCCCACATGAACCACACCTGGACCCGGTGACTGTGGTGTTCTTGTATACTCACATGTACCTGGTGACTCCAGTCCCCACTAGGGCTTCACCTGGATCTGGTGACTCTGGCCCGCCGGTTGGCCTCACCTAGACCTGGTGAGTGGGGTTGCCACCTAGGCCTCACACATAGCTGGTGACTCAGGTCCCCACGTGAGCCTCTTGGACCTGGCGAATCTGGTCCTTACCTGGTCCTTTCCCAGACCCGGGGACTCTATCCCCACCAGGGCCTCACCGGGACCTGGTGATTCTGGTCCCCATCTGGGTCTCACCCAGGTCTGGTGACTTTGTTCCCCACCTGGACCTGATTGCTGTGGACTCTTTCTTGGCCTCACCTGGAACTGGTGACTCTGATCCTAACTGGGCCTCACCCAGATCTGGTGACTCTGGTCCTCACTTGGGCATCATTGGTACCTGGTGACTCTCTTCCACACCTGAGCCTCACCTGGACCCGATGACTCTGGAACCTCTCTGGGCCTCCCCCTGACCTGGTGACTCTGGTCCCCATCTGGATATCACCTGGACCAGGTGATTCTGGTACCCTTCTAAGACTCAAGTAGATATGGTGAAACTGGTCCTCAACTGGGCCTCGCCTGGACCTAGTGAATATGCTCCATCTGGGCCTTATTTGGACCTGGTGACTCTGGTCCCTACCTGGGCATCATCGGGACATGGTTCCACTGCATGGCCTGCAGATTGGCCTCAACTGGACCTGGTAAATCTGGTCCCTACCTGAGCATCACCGGGACATGGTTCCTCTGCATGGCCTGCAGGTTGGCCTCACCTGGACCTGGTGAGTGGGGTTGCCACCTGGGCCTCCCCCATACCTTGTGACACAGGGCCCCACGTGGGCCTCCCTTTGACCTGGTGAATCTGGTCCTTACCTGGTCCTCACTCGGAACTAGTAAGTCTGGTCACAACATGGGAATCATCTGGACCTGGTGAATCTGGTCCCCATTGGGCCTCTCCCAGTCCTGGTGACTTTGTTGCCCACCTGTACCTGATTGCTGTGGACTCCTTTTGGGCCTCACCTGGAACGGGTGACTCTGATCCTAACTGGGCCTCACACAGATCTGGTGACTCTGGTCCTCACCTGTGGAGCATTATGACCTGGATACACTGTTCCACACCTGAGACTCACCTGGACATGATGAAGTTGGATCCCCTCTGGGCCACAGCCTGACATGGTGACTCTGGTCCCCATCTGGATATCACCAGAATCGGGTGACTCTGTTCCCCCTCTGGGACTCACCCGGAGCTGGGACACTGGTCCTCAACTGGGCACAACTGCACCTGGTGAATCTACTCCTCACTTAGGTCTCGTCTGGACCTTGTGACTCTTTTCCCACCTGGAATCAATGGGACATGGTTACTCTGTTCCCCACCTGGGCCTCACCGGGACATGATAACTTTGCTCCACACTTTGGCCTAAACGGGTCCTGATGACTCTGGTCCCCTCACCTATGCCTCAATCTGAACCTGGTGACTGTGGTCCCCACCTGGGTCTCACCTGGACCTGGTGGTCTCGTTCCTACATGAACCACGCCTGGACCTGGTGACTCTGGTGTTCTTGTAGACTCACTTTTACCTGGTGAGTCCGGTCTCCACTAGGGACTCACGTGGATCTGGTGACTCTGGCCTGCAGGTTGGTCTCACCAGGACCTGGTGAGTGGGGTTGCCACCTGGGCCTCACCCATACCTGGTGACTCAAGTCCCTACGTGGGCCTCTTGGACCTGGTGAATCTTGTCCTTACCCGGTCCTCTCCTAGACCCGGGGACTCTTGTCACCACCTGGGCCTCACCTGGACCTGGTGAATCTGGTCCCCATCTGGGCCTCACCCAGTCCTGGTGACGTTGTTCCCCACCTGGTCCTGATTGCTGTGCCCTTTCTTGGCCTCACCTGGACTGGTGAGTCTGATCCTATCTGTGTGTCACCCAGACCGGTTGACTCTTGTCCTCACCTGGGCATCATTGTTACCTGGTGACTCTGTACCACACCTGAGCCTCACCTGGAAATGTTGACTCTGGAACCACTCTGGGCCTCACCCTGACCTAGTGACTCTGGTCCCCATCTGGATGTCACATGGACAAGGTGATTCTGGTACCTCCTAGGCCTCAAACAGATCTCGTGACTCTGGTCTTCAAAGGGGACTCACCTGTACCTAGTGAATATGCTCCATCTGGGCCTCATTTGGACCTGGTGACTCTGGTCCATACCTGGGCATCATCGGGATATGGTACCACTGCATGGCCTGCAGGTTGGCCTCACCTGGACCTGGTAAGTCTGGTCTCTACCTGGGCATCATCTGGATATGCTTCCACTGCATGGCATGCAGGTTGGTCTCACCTGGACCTGGTAACTCTTCTCCCTACCTGGGCATCATCGGGATATGGTTCCACTGCATGGCCTGCAGGTTGGCCTCACCTGGACCTGGTGAGTGTTATTGCCACCTGGGCCTCACCCATACCTGGTGACTCAGGTCCCCACGTGGGCCTCTTGGACCTGGTGAATCTGGTCCTTACCTGGTCCTTTCCCAGAATGGGGACTCTGGTCACCACCTGTGCCTCACCTGGACCTGGTGAATCTGGTACCCCTCTAGGCCTCAACAAGATCTGTGACTCTGATCCTATCTGAACGTCACCCAGACCTGGTGACTCTGTTCCTCACCTGGGCATCATTGGGACCTGGAGACTCTGTTCCACACGTGAGCCTCACCTGGACATGATGACTATGGAACCTCTCTGGGCCTCACCCTGACCTGGTGACTCTGGTACCCATCTGGATGTCACCTGGACCAGGTGATTCTGGTACCCTTCTAGGCCTCAACCAGATCTGGTGACTCTGGTCCTCAACTGGGCCTCACTTGGACCTAGTGAATATGCACCATCTGGGCCTCTTTTGGACCTGGTGACTCTGGTCCCTACCTGGGCATCATCGGGACATGGTTCCACTGCATGGCCTGCAGGTTGGCCTCACTTGGACCTGGTAAGTCTGGTCCCTAAATGGTGATCATCGGGACATGGTTCCTCTGCATGGCCTGCACGTTGGCCTCACCTGGACCTGGTCAGTGGGGTTGCCACCTGGGCCTCACCTATGCCTGGTGACACAGGTCCCCACTTGGGCCTCACTTGGACCTGGTGAATCTTGTCCTTACCTGGTCCTCACCCGGAACTGGTAAGTCTGGTCACCACCTGGATATCACCTGGACCTTGTGTATCTGGTCCCCATCTAGGCCTCACCCAGTCCTGGTGACTTTGTTCCCCACCTGGACCTGATTTCTGTGGACTCCTTCTTGGCCTCACCTGGAACTGGTGACTCTGATCCCCACCTGGACCTCTCCCGGACCTGGTGACTTTCTTTCAAACATGGACCTCACATGGATCTGGTGACTCTGCTCCTCAGTTTGGCCTCACCTGGAACTGGCGTCTCTCGTCCCCACTTTGACCTAACTCAGAACTGCTGAATCTAGCCCAACTTAGGCTGCACCCAGACCTGGTGACTCTTGTCCCCAGCTATGCCTCAATTCGACCTAATGAATCTGGTCCTCACGGGAGCCTCACCTGGACCGGGGACTCAGCTGGATAGAGTGGCTCTGGTTCCCGCAAGGGGCTTGGCTGATACTGCTGACTGTGGTCTTATTGTATGCCTCACCAGGACCTAGTGATTGTGTTCCTCATCTGGGCCTGCATGACCCCAGTGACTCTGGTCCTCACCCAGGCATCATTGGGTGATGGACCCAATGATCCTCACCCTGGATACTCTATTCCACACCTGGGCCTCACTTTGACCAGGGACCTCTGGTCCCATTCTGGGCCTCAAACTAAACTGGTTACTCTGTTTCCCCCTCTGGGGCTCACCCTTACCTGGTGACTCTGGTCACCCTTTGGGCTTCACTTCGGCCTGGTGAATCTGGTCCTTAGCTGGTCCGCGCCTGGATGTGGTGACTGGTCGCCACCTGGGCCTCACCTGGACTTGGTGAATCCTGTTGCCACCTGTGCCTCACCTGGACCTTGTGACTGTGGTTCCACCTGGACCTCACCTGGATCTCGTGGCTCTGGTTCCCATATGGGTCTCTCCTGGACCTGGTTCCTGTGGTCTCCATCTGGCCTCACCTGGTACACAATGACTCTGATCCGTATTTGGGCCTCTCCTGGACCTGTTGACTCTGGTCCTTACCTGGGCATCATTGGGACCTCGATGCTCTCTATATACCTGGGCCTCACCTGGACCTGGTGACTGTGGTCCCACCTGGGCCTCACCTGGACGAGGTGACTGGTTCCCACAGGGACCTCACCTGGACCTGGTGACTCAGGTCCTCATATGGGCATCATGGGACCTGGTTTCTCATTTCCACATCGGGCCTCACCTGGAGCTAGTGATTTTCGTCCCCGTCTGGGCCTCATCCTGACGTGGTGCTCTAGTCCCCACCTGGATATCACCAGAACCGGGTGATTCTGGTCCCCCTCTGAGACTCACCGGAGCTGTGGACACTGGTCCTCAACTGGGCCTCAACAGGACCTGATGAATCTACTCTTCACATAGGCCTCTTCTGGAACTTGTGACTCTTTTCCCACCTGGCATCAATGGGACATGGTTACTCTGTTCCCCACCTGGGCCTCACCTGGACATGATAACTTTGCTCCACACTTTGGCCTCACCTGGTCCTGATGACTCTGGTCCCCCCACCTAGGCCTCAATCTGGACCTGGTGACTGTGGTCCCCACCTGGGTCTCACCTGGACCTGGTGACTCTCGTTCCCACATGAACCACACCTGGACCTGGTGACTGTGGTGTTCTTGTAGACTCACATTTACCTGGTGACTCCGGTCCCCACTAGGGCCTCACCTGGATCTGGTGACTCTGGCCTACAGGTTGGCCTCACCTGGACCTGGTGAGTGGGGTTGCCACCTGGGCGTCACCCATACCTGGTGACTCAGGTCCCCACGTGGGCCTCTTGGACCTGGTGAATCTGGTAATTCTGGTCACCACCTTGGAATCCCCTGGACCTGGAGAATATGGTCGCCATCTGGGCCTCACCCAGTCCTGGTGACTTTGTTCCCCACCTGGACCTGATTGCTGTGGACTCCTTTTGGGCCTCACCTGGAACTGGTGACTCTGATCCTAACTGGGCCTCACCCAGATCTGTTGACTCTGGTCCTCACCTGTGGACCACTATGACCTGGATACTCTGTTCCACACCTGAGCCTCACCTGGACATGATGACTCTGGATCCTCTCTGGGCCTCACTCTGACATGGTGACTCTGGTCCCCATCTGGATGTCACCTAGACCAGGTGAATCTGGGACCCCTGTCGGCCTCAACCAGACCTGGTGACTCTGGTCCTCAACTGGGCCTCACCTGGACCTAGTGAACATGCTTCCCACCTGCGCCTCATCTGGACGTGGTGACTCGGGTTCTACCTGGGCATCATCGGGACATGGTTACTCTATTCCCCAATGGGACTGACCTGATCCTAGTAACTCTGGTACTGACTTTGGCCTCTTCTCTACCAGGTCACTCTGGCTCCACCTGGGCCTCACCTGTAACTGGTAACTCTGATTCTAAGCATGGCCTCACCTGACCTGGTGACTGTGGTTCCCATCGGGATCTTACCTGGACCTCATGTCTCTGGTCCCACCTGGACCTCACCAGGACCTGGTGTCTCCGGTACCCACCTGGGTAGCATCAGGATATGGTTACACTGTTCACTAACAGTGACCCAGCCGGACCTATTAACTCTGGTCTTCACCTGGGCCACACCGGGACATGGTGACACTGGATCCCACCTGGGTCTCAACTTGACATGGTGAGTCGGATCCCCACCTGGTCCTACCGTGTAACTGCTGATTCTCCGGCCCACATGGACATCATGTGGACCTGGTGGCTGCAGTGTTTCTAGCTTCTCATGTACCTTGTGACTCTGGTCCCCGCCAGGGCCTCACTGGGTCCTGGGGAATGTGGTTGCCACCTGCACCTCACTTGGACCTGGTGATTATGGTCTGCACCTGAGACTACCCTGGATCTGGTGACTGTGGTCCCCACCTGGGCTTCACCTGGATATTTGGACTCCGGTCCCCATCTGGGCCTCACCTGGCCCTGTTGACCATGGTCCTCCACTGGGCAATATTGGGACCCGGTGACTGTGTTCCAAAACTGGACCTCAACTGGACCAGGTGACTCTGGTCCCCCTCTGGGTCTCACCGTGCCTAGTGACTGTGAACCCCACTTTGGCCTGACTTGGACCTGCTGACCCTGGTTGCCACCTGCGCCTAACCTCGAACTGTTGACTCTGGTTCTTTCAAGGGCCTCCCCTGTACCTGGTGATCCTGGTCCCCACCTGGGCCTCACGTGTACCTGGTAACTCCTGTCCTCACCTGGGCCTCATCTGGTCCTAGAGACTCTGGTCTCCACCTGGGCTTCACCTGGATCTGGTGACTCAGGTCCCCACCTGGACTTACCTGGATCCGTTGACTCTGGTCCCCACCTGGACCTCTCACTAGAACTGGTGACTCTGGTCCCCAACTGGATGTCACGTGGACCAGGTGATTCTGGTACCCCTCTAGGACTCAACCAGATCTGGTGACTGTGATTGTCAACTGGGCCTCACCTGGACCTAGTGAATATGCTCCATCTGGGCCTCATTTGGACCTAGTGACTCTGGGCCCTACCTGGGCATCATCCCGATATGGTTCCACTTCTTGGCCTGCAGGTTGGCCTTACCTGGACCTGGTATCTCTGGTCCCTAGCTGGGCATCATCGGGACATTGTTCCTCTGCATGGCCTGCAGGTTGGACTCAGCTGGACATGTTGAGTGGGGTGGCCACCTGGGCCTCACCCATACATGGTGACTCAGGTTCCCACGTGGGCCTCTTGGACCTGGTGAATCTGGTCCTTACCTGGTCCTCTCCCAGAACGGGGAATCAGGTCCCCACCTGGGCCTCACATGGACCTGGTGAATCAGGTACCCCTCTAGGCCTCACCCAGTCCTGGTGACTTTGTTCCGCCCTGGACCTGATTGCTGTGGACACCTTCTTGGCCTCACCTGGAACTGGTGACTCTGAACATCATTGGGCCTCACACAGATCTGGTGACTCTGGTCCTCACCTGTGGATCATTATGACCTGGATACTCTGTTCCACAACTGAGCCTCTCCTGGACATGTTGAGTCTGGATCCCCTCTGGGCCTCAATCTGACATGGTGACTCTGGTCCCCTTCTGGGCCTCACCCAGTCCTGGTGACTTTCTTCCCCATCTGGACCTGATTGCTGTGGACTACTTCTTTGCTTCACCTGGAACTGGTGACTCTGCTCCTACCTGGGCCTCACCCAGTTCTGTTGACTCTGGTCCTCACCTGTGGACCATTATGACCTGAATACTCTGTTCCACTCCTGAGCCTCTCTTGGACATGATGACTCTGGATCCCCTCTGGGCCTTACCCTGACATGGTGACTCTGGTCCCCCTCTGGGTCTCACCGTGCCCTAATGACTGTGATCCCCACTTTGGCCTGACTTGGACCTGCTGACCCTGGTTGCCACCTGCGCTTGACTTCGACCTGTTGACTCTGGTTCTTTCTTTTTTCTTTTTTTTTTAAATTTATTTTTTATTATTGGTGTTCTATTTACTAACATACAGAATAACCCCCAGTGCCCGTCACCCATTCACTCCCACCCCCCACCCTCCTCCTCTTCTACCACCCCTAGTTTGTTTCCCAGAGTTAACAGTCTTTACGGTCTGTCTCCCTTTCTGATATTTCCGACACATTTCTTCTCCCTTCCCTTATATTCCCTTTCACTATTATTTATATTCCCCAAATGAATGAGAACATATAATGTTTGTCTTTCTCCGACTGGCTTACTTCACTCAGCATAATACCCTCCAGTTCCATCCACGTTGAAGCAAATGGTGGGTATTTGTCATTTCTAATAGCTGAGTAATATTCCATTGTATACATAAACCACATCTTCTTTATCCATTCATCTTTCGTTGGACACCGAGGCTCCTTCCACAGTTTGGCTATCGTGGCCATTGTTGCTCTAAACATCGGGGTGCAGGTGTCCCGGCGTTTCATTGCATTTGTCTCTTTGGGGAAAATCCCCAACAGTGCAATTGCTGGGTCGTAGGGCAGGTATATTTTTAACTGTTTGAGGAACCTCCACACCGTTTTCCAGAGTGGCTGGACCAGTTCACATTCCCACCAACAGTGTATGAGGATTCCCTTTTCTCCGCATCCTCTCCAACATTGGTTGTTTCCTGTCTGGTTAATTTTCCCCATTCTCACTGGTGTGAGGTGGTATCTCATTGTGGTTTTGATTTGTATTTCCCTGATGGCAAGTGATGCAGAGCATTTTCTCATGTCCATGTTGGCCATGTCTATGTCTTCCTCTGTGAGATTTCTGTTCATGTCTTTTGCCCATTTCATGATTGGATTGTTTGTTTCTTTGGTGTTGAGTTTGATAAGTTCTTTTTAGATCTTGGAAACTAGTCCTTTATCTGATATGTCATTTGCAAATATCTTCTCCCATTCTGTAGGTTGTCTTTGAGTTTTGTTGACTGTATCCTTTGATGTGCAAAAGCTTCTTATCTTGATGAAGTCCCAATAGTTCATTTTTGCTTTTGTTTCTTTTGCCTTCGTGGATGTATCTTGCAAGAAGTTACTATGGCCGACTTCAAAAAGGGTGTTGCCTGTGTTCTTCTCTAGGATTTTGATGGAATCTTGTCTCACATTTAGATCTTTCATCCATTTTGAGTTTATCTTTGTGTATGGTGAAAGAGAGTGGTCTAGTTTCATTCTTCTGCATGTGGATGTCCAATTTTCCCAGCACCATTTATTGAAGAGACTGTCTTTCTTCGAATGGATAGTCTTTCCTCCTTTATCGAATATTAGTTGCCCATAAAGTTCAGGGTCCACTTCTGGATTCTCTATTCTGTTTCACTGATCTATGTGTCTGTTTTTGTGCCAGTAGACTCTAGTTCTTTCAAGGGCCTCAACTCCACCTGGTGGTCCTGGTCCCCACCTGGGACTCACCTGGACGTGGTGACTCTTTTCACCACCGGGGACTCATCTGGACCTGCTTACTGTGTTACACACCAGGGCCTCAAGTATACCTGTTGACCATGGTCCCCAAGCCGGCCTCACATGGACCTGTTGCCTCTGATCCCCACCGGGGCCTCACGTGTACCTGGTAACTCTGGTCCTCACCTGGGCCTCATCTGGACCTAGTGACTCTGGTCCCCACCTGGGCTTCACGTGGATCTGGTGAATCTGGTCCCCACCTGGACCTCTCCCGGACCTAGTGACTCTCTTTCCAACATGGACCTCACATGGATCTGGTGACTCTGGTCCTCAGTTTGGCCTCACCTGGACCTGGCGTCTCTCGTCCCTACTTTGACCTAACTCAGAACTGCTGAATCTTGCCCCACCTAGCCCGCACCCAGACCTGGTGACTCTTGTCCCCAGCTATGCCTCAATTCGACCTAATGAATCTGGTCCTCACGTGAGCCTCACATGGACCTGGGACTCAGCTGGATAGAGTGGCTCTGGTTCATGCAAGGGGATAAAATGATACTGCTGACTGTGGTCTTATTCTATGCCTCACCAGGACCTAGTGATTTGTCCCCATCTGGGCCTGCATGGCCCTAGTGACTCTGGTCCTCACCCAGGCATCATTGGGACCTGGATACACTATTCCACACCTGGGACTCACTCTGACTAGGGACCTCTGGACCCATTCTGGGCCTCAAACTAAACTGGTTACTCTGGTTCCCCCTCTGGGACTCACCCTTACCTGGTGACTCTGGTCACCCCATGGGCTTCATTTGGGCCTGGTGAATCTGGTCCTTAGCTTGTCCTCACTTGGATCTGGTGACTGGTCGACAGCTGGGCCTCACTTGGACTTGGTGAATCCTGTTGCCACCTGCGCCTCACCTGGACCTTGTGACTGTGGTCCCACCTGGACCTCACCTGGATCTGGTGGCTCTGGTTCCCATATGGGGCTCTCCTGGTCCGTGTTTCTGTGGTCTCCATCTGGCCTCACCTGGAACACAATGACTCTGATCCATATCTGGGCCTCTCCTGGACTGTTAACTCTGGTCGTTACCTGGGCATCATTGGGACCTGGGTAGTCTATTATATACCTGGGCCTCACTTGGACTTGGTGACTGTGGTCCCACCTGGGCCACACCTGGACGAGGTGACTGGTTCCCACAGGGACCTCACCTGGACCTGGTGACTCAGGTCCTCATATGGGCATCATGGGACCTGGTTTCTCAGTTCCACATCGGGGCCTCCCCTGGACCTAGTGATTCTCGTCCCCCTCTGGGCCTCACCCTGACGTGGTGACCCTGGTCCCCACGTGGATATCACCAGAACCGGGTGACTCTGGTCCCTCACTGGGACTCACCCGGAGCTGGGGACACTATTCCTCAACTGGGCCTCAATAGGACCTGGTGAATCTACTCCTCCCTTAGGCCTCGTCTGGACCTTGTGACTCTTTTCCCACCTGGCATCAATGGGACATGGTTACTCTGTTCCCCACCTGGGCCTCACCTCCACATGATAACTTTGCTCCAAACCTTGGCCTCAACTGGTCCTGATGACTCTGTTCCCCCCACCTAGGCCTCAGTCTGGACCTGGTGACTGTGGTGCCCACATGGGTCTCACCTGGACCTGGTGATTCTCGTTCCGACATGAACCACACCTGGACCTGGTGACTGTGGTGTTCTGGTAGACTCACATTTACCTGGTGACTCCGGTCCCCACTAGAGCCTCACCTGGATCTGGTGACTCTGGCCTGCCTGTTGGCCTCAACTTGACCTGGTGAGTGGGGTTGCCACCTGGGCCTCACACATAGGTGGTGACTCAATTCCCCTCGTGGGCCTCTTGGACCTGGTGAATCTGGTCCTTACCTGGTCCTGTCCCAGACCCGGGGACTCTGGTCACCACCTGGGCCTCACCTGGACCTGGTGAATCTGGTCCGCATCTGGGCCTCACCCAGTCCTGGTGACTTTGTTCCCCACCTGGACCTGATTGCTGTGGACTCTTTCTTGGCCTCACCTGGAACTGGTGACTCTGATCCTATCTGTGCGTCACCCAGATCTGGTGACTCTGGGCCTCACCTGGGCATCATTGGTACCTGGTGACTCTGTTCCACACCTGAGCCTAACCTAACATGATGACTCTGGAACCACTCTGGGCCTCTCCCTGACCTGATGCCTCTGGTCCCCATCTGGATGTCACCTGGACGAGGTGATTCTGGTACCCCTCTAAGCCTCAACCAGATCTGGTGACAGTGGTCCTCAGCTGGGCCTCACTGGACACTGTGAATATGCTCCATCTGGGCCTCATTTGGACCTGGTGACTCTGGTCCCTACCTGGGCAACATCGGGACATGGTTCCACTGCATGGCCTGCAGGTTGGCCTCACCTGGACCTGGTAACTCTAGTCCCTACCTGGGCATCATCGGGACATGGTTCCTCTGCATGGCCTGCAGTTAGGCCACACTTGGACCTGGGGAGTGGGGTTGCCACCTGGGACTCACCCATGCTTGGTGACACAGGTACCCACGTGGGCCTCACTTGGACCTGGTGAATCTGGTCCTTACCTGGTCCTCACCCGGAACTGGTAACTCTGGTCACCACCTGGGAATCACCTGGACCTGGTGAATCTGGTCCCAATATGGGCCTCACCCAGTCCTCGTGACTTTGTTCCCCACCTGGACCTGATTGCTGTGGACTCCTTCTTGGCCTCACCTGGAACTGGTGACCCTGATCCTGACTGGGCCTCACCCAGATCTGGTGACTCTGGTCCTCACCTGTGGATCATTATGACCTGGATCTCTGTTCCACACCTGAGCCTCACCTGGACATGATGACTCTGGATCCCCTCTGGGCCTCACCTTGACATGGTGACTCTGCTCCCCATCTGGATGTCACCTAGACCAGGTGAATCTGGTACCCCTCTAGGCCTCAACTAGACCTGGGGATTCTGGTCCTCAAGTGCGCCTCACCGAGACCTAGAGGATATGCTCCCCACCTGCTCCTCATCTGGACCTGGTGACTCTGGTTCTACCTGCGTATCATCGGGACATGGTTACTCTATTCCCCACTGGGACTGACCTGATCATGGTAACTCTGGTCCTGACTTTGGCCTCTTCTGTACCAGGTGACTCTGGCTCCACCTGGGCGTCATCTGTAACTGATGACTCTGATCCTAAGCATGGCCTCACCTGACCTGGTGACTGTGGTTCCCATCGGGACCTCACCTGGACCTCATGTCTCTGGTCCCACCTGGGCCTCACCAGGAACTGGTGTCTGTGGTACCCACCTGGGTAGCATCAGGATATGGTTACACTGTTCACTAACAGTGACCCAGCCGGACCTATTAACTCTGGTCTTCACCTGGGCCACACCTGGACATGGTGACACTGGTTCCCACTTGGGTCTCACCTGGACATGTTGAGTCGGATCCCCGCCTGGTCCTCACCTGTAACTGGTGATTCCCGTTCCCACATGGACATCATGTGGACCTGGTGGCTGCAGTGTTTCTAGATTCTCATGTACCTCGTGAATCTGGTCCCCACCAGGGCCTCACCGGGACCTGGTGAGTGTGGTTGCCACCTGCACCTAACCTGGACCTGGTGATTCTGGTCTGCACCTGAGACTACCCTGGATCTGGTGACTGTGTTCCCCACCTGGGCTTCACCTGGATTTGGGGACTCCGGTCCCCATCTGGGGCTCACCTGGCCCTGTTGACCATGGTCCACAACTAGGCAAAATTGGGACCCGGTGACTGTGTTTCACAACTGGACCTCACCTGGACAAGGTGACTGTGGTCCCACCTGGGCTTCACCTGGACGAGGTGACTGGTTCCCACAGGGACCTCACCTGGACCTGCTGACACAGGTCCCCATATGGGCATCATGGGACCTGGTTTCAGTTCCACATCGGGGCCTCACCTGGAGCTAGTGATTCTCGTCCCCCTCTGGGCCTCACCTGACGTGGTGACTCTGGTCCCCACCTGGATATCACCGGAACCGGGTGACTCTGGTCCCCCTCTGGGACCCACCCGGAGCTGGGGACACTGGTCCTCAACTGGGCCTCACATGGACCTGGTGAATCTGGTCCCCATCTGGGCCTCACCCAGTCCAGGTGACTTTGTTCCCCACCTGGACCTGATTGCTGTGGACTCTTTCTTGGCCTCACCTGGAACTGGTGACTCTGAACCTATCTGCGCGTCACCCAGATCTGGTGACTCTGGTCCTCACCTGGGCATCATTGGTACCTGGTGACTCTGTTCCTCACCTGAGCCTCACCTGGACATGATGACTCTGGAACCTCTCTGGGCTTCTCCCTGACCTGGTGACTCTAGTCCCTACCTGGGCATCATCGGGACATGGTTCCACTGCATGGCCTGCAGGTTGGCCTTACCTGGACCTGGTAACTCTGTTCCCGACCTGAGCATCATCTGGACACTGTTCCTCTGCATGGCATGCAGGTTGGCCTCACCTGGACCTGGTGAGTGGGGTTGACACCTGGGCCTCACACATACCTGGTGACACAGGTCCCCACGTGGGCCTCACTTGGACCTGGTGAATCTGGTCCTTACCTGGTCCTCACCCGGAACTGGTAACTCTGGTCACCACCTGGGAATCACCTGGACATGGTGAATCTGGTCCCCATCAGGGCCTCACCCAGTCCTGGTGTCTTTGTTCCCCAATTGGACCTGATTGCTCTGCACTCCTTCTTGGCCTCATTGGAACTGATGACTCTGATCCTAACTGGGCCTCACCCAGATCTGCTGACTCTGGTCCTCACCTGTGGACCATTATGACCTGGAAACTCTCTTCCACACCTGAGCCTCACCTGGACCTGATGACTCTGGATCCCCTCTGGGCCTCAGCCTGACATGGTGACTCTGGTCCCCATCTGGATGTCACCTAGACCAGGTGAATCTGGTACCCCCTCTAGGCCTCAACTAGACCTGGTGACTCTGGTCCTCAACTGGCCCTCACCGGGACCTCGTGAATATGCTCCCCACCTGCGCCTCATCTGTACCTTGTGGCTCTGGTTCTACCTGGGTATCATCGGGACATGGTTACTCTATTCTCCACTGGGACTGTCCTGTTCCTGGTAACTCTGGTCCTGACTTTGGCCTCTTCTGTACCAGGTGACTCTGGCTCCACCTGGGCCTCACCTGTAACTAGTGACTCTGATAATAAGCATAGCCTCACCTGACCTGGTGACTGTGGTTCACATTGGGACCTCACCTGGACCCAATGCCACTGGACCCACCTAGGCCTCAGCAGTACCTGTTGTCTCTGGTACCCACCTGGGTAGCATCAGTATATGGTTACACTCTTCACTAACAGTGACCCAGCCGGACCTATTAACACTGGTCTTCAACTGGGCCTCAACAAGACCTGGTTAATCTACTCCTCACTCAGGCCTCGTCTGGACCTGTGACTCTTTTCCCACCTGGCATCAATGGGGCATGGTTACACTGTTCCCCACCTGGGCCTCACCTGGACATGATAACTTTGCTCCACTCTTTGGCCTCAACTGGTCTTGATGACTCTCGTCCCACCACCTAGGCCTCAATCTGGACCTGGTGACTGTGGTCCCCACCTGGGTCTCACCTGGACATGGTGACTCTCGTTCCCACATGAACCAAACCTGGACCTGGTGAATGTGGTGTTCTTGTAGACTCACATTTACCTGGTTACTCCGGTCCCCACTAGGACCTCACCTGGATCTGGTGACTCTGGCTTGCAGGTTGGCCTCACCTGGACCTGGTTAGTGCGGTTGCCACCTGGGCCTAACCCATACCTGGTGACTCAGGTCCGCACGTGGGTATCTTGGATCTGTTGACTCTGGTCCTTACCTGGGCATCATTGGGACCTCTATACTCCCTTATATACCTGGGCCTCACCTGAACCAGGTGACTGTGTTCCACAACTGGACCTCACCTGGTCCAAGTGACTCTGGTCCCCCTCTGTGTCTCACCGTGCCCTAGTGACTGTGAACCCCACTTTGGCCTTACTTGGACCTGCTGACCCTGGTTGCCACCTGCGCCTGACCTCGAACTGTTGATTCTGGTTCTTTCAAGGGTCTCCCCGGAACCTGATGATCCTGGTCCCCACCTGGGCCTCACCTGGACGTGGTCACTCCTGTCACCACAGGGGACTCACCTGGACCTGCTTACTGTGTTCCACACCTGGGCCTCATGTAGACATGTTGACCATGGTCCCCAAGCCGGCCTCACATGGACCTGTTGCCTCTGATCCCCACCGGGGCCTCACGTGTACCTGGTAACTCTGGTCCTCACCTAGGCCTCATCTGGACCTAGTGACTCTGGTCCCCACCTGGGCTTCACCTGAATCTTGTGACTCTGATCCCCACCTGGAATCACCTGGATCTGGTGGCTCTGGTCCCCACCTGGACTTCACCTGGATCTGGTGACTCTGGTCCACCCCAGGACCTCTCCTGGACCTGGTGACTCCTTTCCAACATGGACCTCATGTGGATCTGATGACTCTGGTCCTCAGTTTGGCCTCACCTCGACTTGGTGTCTCTCGTCCCCACTTTGACCTAACTCAGAACTGCTGAATCTTGCCCCACCTAGCCCGCACCCAGACCTGGTGACTCTTGTCCCCAGATATGCCTCAATTCGACCTAATGAATCTGGTCCTCACGTGGGCCTCACATGGACCTGGGACTCAGTTGGATAGAGTGGCTCTGGTTCCCACAAGTGGCTCACCTGATACTGCTGACTGTGGTCTTATTCTATGCCTCACCAGGACCTAGTGATTCTGTTCCCCATCTGGGCCTGCATGGCCCTAGTGACTCTGGTCCTCACCCAGGCATCATTGGGACCTGGATACTCTATTCCACACCTGGGCCTCAATTTGACCAGGGAACTCTGGTCCCATTCTGGGCCTCAAACTAAACTGGTTACTCTGGTTCCCCTCTGGGCCTAACCCTTACCTGGTGACTCTGGTCACCCCTTGGGCTTCACTTGGGCCTGGTGAATCTGGTCCTTAGCTGGTCCGCACCTGGATGTGGTGACTATTCGCCACCTGGTCCTCACCTGGACTTGGTGAATCCTGTTGCCGCCTGTGCCTCACCAGGACCTTGTGACTGTGGTCCTACCTGGACCTCACCTGGATCTGGTGGCTCTGGTTCCCATATGGGGTATCCTGGACCTGGTTCCTGTGGTCTCCATCTGGCCTCACCTGAAAAACAATGACTCTGATCCATATTTGAACCTCTACTGGACCTGTTGACTCTGGTCATTACCTGGGCATCTTTCTGAGCTGGATACTCTCTTATATAACTGGGCGTCACCTGGACCTGGTGACTGTGGTCCCACCTGGCCCTCCCCGGACGAGGTGACTCGTTCCCACAGGGACCTCACCTGGACCTGGTGACTCAGGTCCTCATATGGGCATCATGAGACCTGGTTTCTCAGTTCCACATCGCGGCCTCACCTGGACATAGTGATTCTCCTCCCCCTCTGGGCCTCACCCTGATGTGGCGACTCTGGTCCCCACCTGGATATCACCAGAACCGGGTGACTCTGTTCCCCCTCTGGAACTCACAAAGAGCTGGGGACATTGGTCCTCAACTGGGCCTCAACAGGACTGGTGAATCTACTCCTCACTTAGGCCTCGTCTGGACCTTGTGACTCTTTTCCCACCTGGCATCAATGGGACATGGTTACTCTGTTCCCCACCTGCGCCTCAGCTGGACATGATAACTTTGCTCCACACTTTGGCCTCAACTGCTCCTGATGACTCTGGCTCCCCACCTAGGCCTCAATCTGGTCCTGGTGACTGTGGTCCCCACCTGGGTCTCACCTGGACCTGGTGACTCTCGTTCCCACATGAATCACACCTGGACCTGGTGACGGTGGTGTTCTTGTAGACTCACTTTTACCTTGTGACTTCCGGTCCCCAGTAAGGTCTCACCTGTATCTGGTGACTCTGGCCTGCAGCTTGGCCTCACCTGGACCTGGTGAGTGGAGTTGCCACCTGGGCCTCACCCATACCTGGTGACTCCAGTCCCCACAGGGGTCTCTTGGACCTGGTGAATCTTCTCCTTACCTGGTACTCTCCCCCAGACCCGGGGACTCTGGTCACCACCTGGGGCCTCACCTGGACCTGGTGAATCTGTTCCCCAACTGGGCCTCACCCAGTCCTGTTGACTTTGTCCCCACCTGGACCTGATTGCTGTGGGACTCTTTCTGGCCTCAACCTGGAACTGGTGACTCTGATCCTATCTGGGCGACACCCAGACCTGGTGACTCTGGTCATCACCTGGGCATCCTTGGTACCTGGTGACTCTGTTCCACACCTGAGCCTCACCTGAACATGATTACTCTTGAACCTGTCTGGGCCTCACCCTGACCTGGTGACTCTGGTCCCCATCTCGATGTCACCTGGACCAGGTGATTCTGGTATCCTTCTACGCCTCAACAATATCTGGTAACTATGGTCCTCAACTGGGCCTCACCTGGACCTAGTGAATTTGCTCCATCTGGGCCTCATTTTCACCTGGTGACTCTGGTCCTTACCTGGGCATCATCGGGACATGGTTCCACAGCATGGCCTGCAGGTTGGCCTCACCTGGACCTGGGGAGTGGGGTTGCCACCTGGGCCTCACACATACCTGGTGACACAGGTCCCCACGTGGGCCTCACGTGGACCTGTTGAATCTTGGCCTTACCTGGTCCTCACCCGGAACTGGTAAGTCTGGTCACCACCTGGAAGTCACCTGGACTTGCTGAATCTGGTCCCCAACTGGGCCTCACCCGTCCTGGTGAATTTGTTGCCCACCTGGACCTGATTGCTGTGGACTCCTTCTTGGCCTC